>NC_069501.1:904541840-904818904 GCF_027579735.1 Bombina bombina | reverse complement strand
AAGCACAAAATCCCCCATCACACATTTAGATAGAGAGCACTGTCCTTTGACAGGCCACAATAGGATTACAGTACTTAAGATAACAAGTTTACAAGTTCATCTTATCAATTAGCAGTCTGGCTCCAGAGGTGATTAGACAATAGTTTCTAAAAGCTGAAAAAAAAGAGTTAACTTGTTACGGTTTTCTTGGAGCCCTTCTTAGGCGCTGGCTTGCTGGTTCAGGCATTGCTGCTGGGAAATAAGCTCTTCACAACAAAATAACTAATGCTTCTGTAACAGACGCCATTGCACAATAACATATATGAGCAGTTCAGACAAATACAAGCTCGAGGTTTATTTACTAATAACAAACAAACCTGTAGTTTAACATCTATGAACAGATTATCCAAGTTACTGACATTATAACCTGAATTTGAACATTCTGAAATGTTGCGTGGGAAACGGATCTTGAAACACCAGATTTGCATCTTTAAACATTAGAGTCTAATGTCACGCAATAGCACACAATCAATGTGCATTATAAATACATTTAATAGAGCAATGTCAATACTTCCCAATAAGTCAGCAAATTGATTTTATGAACAATAAAGACATACAATATTAAATGTGTATTTGTATTAAAGAAACAGACCGTTATTAAACCGAAAAATGTATACAACATTTAATAATGTGACAGTATTAGATTTTAAAGATAATTTAAACATTAATATTTAACGGATCACGTATATTAAATCTGCGTCACACATATCCGCATGACAGGCCCATGAGTTACAAATAAGTCTACATGAAAAATGAAGTAACAGCACCACCAGGAGGTATGTGTAAGGAAGTTACTAAGATATGAAACATTAAGGAACGGCCAATCAGAGTTCATCACACAAACACAACTTGAGTCAGGATGGTCTCACAGACATTCTAACAATATTTCAAACTTTTATCCAATCAGATGTACAGATAACTTGTCCCATGGTGCATCTCATGTTTACTTCACCATATAAAAGTCCATTACACGTTGCCATCTTTGTCAGTTCTCTAATGCCTGCAGGCAGTTTATATTATTATAATATATTTATTGGACAACCCAGCAGGCATGTCATCTCCCAGGTTCACCAAGCAGGAGAGCACTGCACTGGTCTACGCCGTCAAGGACTTTTATCCCCAGCTGTTTGGGAACAAGAGGAGGTCGACAGATGCGCCTGTTAAGAAGGCCCTCTGGGAGTCTATCACCAATGCGGTTAAATTGGTGTGTGGTGTCCAGAGGAGCCAGGATCAGATCATGAGGAGATTCGGAGATATGAGGTTGCGCTTGACAAAAAAAGTCAACCTCATAAGGGAGTGGGTACAAGCCCGTAAAAGAGGGGGCCAAAGAAAGGCCCCACGGAAACTATACCTACTCCCTTATGAGGTGACTTTATGCGAGCTCCTCACTCTCCGGGTCCCCAAAAGATTTAGATCCTCGCCATCCTCGGCCTCCTCTTCTTCCCTCCCAGCTGTGGGATCTGAAAGTCCTGACGCGGGGGCCAGGGCAGCTGCTTCTCCATCCGGTGGCCTGGGAGGAGATGAAAGAGAATTGAACCAGGTAACTATCCAACTTCATATAATATCTTAATATTTGATTAGAATTTTAAAAAATGTGTATATAGTCAGATACTAAACCTATACAGATCTCACAACATACACTACATATGATGTTTAGATATCTGATTTTAGATTAGTGACACATGAAATAGGAATGATGTTTCTTGCGCTCTACAGAATATGCGTCACAGAGCGAAAATTGAATTGCGCATACACGTTAACATGGGTTTGCTGTAAGTGGCATTGCTTTATACATGTTGGTCAAATGACGGATGCGTAATTC
Organism: Bombina bombina; assembly: GCF_027579735.1. NCBI lineage: Eukaryota > Metazoa > Chordata > Amphibia > Anura > Bombinatoridae > Bombina > Bombina bombina. The sequence goes on along the minus strand of NC_069501.1, from coordinate 904,817,043 downwards.
CGCTTGGAATCATTGCGCAATGATCGCGAAAATTAGAATTGCACATACACGTTAACATGGGTTTGCTGTAAGTGGCATTGCTTTATACATGTTGGTCAAATGACGGATGCGTAATTCCGCTTGGAATCATTGCGCAATGATCGCGAAAATTAGAATTGCACATACACGTTAACATGGGTTTGCTGTAAGTGGCATTGCTTTATACATGTTGGTCAAATGACGGATGCGTAATTCCGCTTGGAATCATTGCGCAATGATCGCGAAAATTAGAATTGCGCATACACGTTAACATGGGTTTGCTGTAAGTGGCATTGCTTTATACATGTTGGTCAAAATGAAATGTGAATTATTATATATGTGAAGAATACAGTATTCTTATTTTCAATATTATACATAATAAAAAAAAAAATAGCAGAATCCAAATAAATAATAACATATGCCCATCAATTGATGAGAATGAAATAACACAAAAAAATTATTAAAGCTACAGTAAACATCACAACTGATTGAAAATAAGAGTACAGGATATATTTATCATGAATTTAATTGAGGAAACAATTAACTCATGGGACTACCAAAAGATTAATAGTTTTTAATTGATTTGCTAATAATGTAAAGATTTTAAACATGGCATGATTTGTATTAATGATATCCAATCCTCATTTAATATATTACAGATCTGGATGTTGGTGCTGGATCCTCAAGCCAGGGCTTGTCACAGTATGGTATGTCTCATTTTAATTGACATTTGTCTTAGAAACATGGACAGAACGTTACATACTAAATCCACATTGTTCAATATTTATATGTATCTGCAAAATGGATTATTAAAATATTTACAAATAAGAATAAAAAAAAAAACCCATAGGATTACATTGTAAGACTACTCTGAATTTTTATCGAATTTAAGATATCCCATCTATTCTGGATATCTTAATTTTAATGTAAGATTCTTTGAATGTCCAATTTATATTCTTCCCTTGTGTATTGCTTAATCTTATTTGTATACATTTTGAAAAAATTCACACGCTTTTGCATATGTTTTGATTTTAAAAATATAGATTCCATTTTTGAAATTGATCACGTCATTTAAGGGACATGCCAACTAAATTTTACATTGAATGATTTTTAAACGTGATTTTATTGTTTTGTTTAAACATTTTATGAGCTACATTGGTTCAGTCTATTGTTTTAGTTCTTCTAAAAACATATTGATTTTGGTTTAGGTTAAACAATGCATTACTGGTATTATCCAGCTGTTTTTTTATGCATAAATTGGCATTGGGTCAAAAGTTAAAATCATGTGTTCAGATAACAGTAGTACATAGTTTCAAAAAGTATACAATTACACATTTAGAGCTTCATGTCCCTTTAATAGATGAAAATTAAATAATTCTTAGGATATCCTTAAATAACATATTAGATTGGAATTGCATGCTCAATCCCATTCATTACATCAACATATGGAGTAGAGAATTCATTAACACCAACATTGTCAAATCAATATATTTTTATATTAAAGGGACACTGAGCTAAAATTATTAATGTTGTCATTCAGATAGAGCATGCAATATTAAGCAACATTTAAATATAATACTATAATCATATGTGAAATATTCTATTGCTAAATGTATTTTAAAATCAAGAATGTACGTTTATCTGCAGCTCAATTTTGGTTGACCAACCTGGGTTTTTATTGATGATTGGTGGATACCTTCAACAAACAATATTTATTGAATCCAATATTGCTTATCTGCCTTTAAAATTAAAATGTAGCAACATTAAAATTATAATAGGAGTCAATGTTAAATCATTTGGAACAGTTTGAACAGTGAAATCAATGATTGAAATAAATCATGTCAGTGTCCCTTTAATAAACAATAGATTCATTAATCCTTACATTCTTTGGATTAGACAATATTGATATATAATTCACATATTCACTGTTGGAGTTACTTTATAGATATAAGCATACTCTAACAGCACCATGATTACATATTTGTACTAATCAATTTGGTTTGGTATTGTGATCAATATGTGTTGTGTCCTAAACAAGATTACTGTACATTGCACAAATGGCTCGATGTGCCACATGCCTTTGTTTATATTTGTCAACAGCTGTTATTCAAAATGTGGTTTGTGTGTATTCTTTTAATAACATTGATCAATGGGTATATTTAGATATGCAATAGCATCGTATGAGATGAGTTTGATGTCTAATATAGTCAGAAATTAAACATATGTTCAATACATCATTTTTTACAGAATCCCCTTGATTCAATCAAGCATTTTTTTTATAATGACTGCTCTATTCTTCACATTTTCAAGTTGATTATTCTTATAAATCGATACAGATGTGATTTAGTGCTATCCCAAATGTGTTCACTAATATATATCTATATCATTCATAGTGAGAGTTGGTGTGGGGAGCCCAGAGGAATCCAGCACCGACACAGAGCTGCCTTTGCAGTGTTCTGGTAAGTCCATTGACTCATTTATATGTCATTGAAGGTGCATTGGTAATCAATATTATGATTCTGATGAAGCATAACATTTGAAACAAACATATAATTTACTCCTCTGATTATATATTAATTTTATTTGAATATTGAAAGATTAATAATTAAAACTTTCTTAGTCTACACCTTTGTTATTCAGAAGATGTATAGCATATGTTTGTTTCCATGTTCATTTTTGACAACAATCATCAAGTGATACACACATCAGAAATCTTAAATGTTCTATGTACTATGCTTTTATGATTTTAAAATTAATACAAACAATAAATTGAAAATCTGAATCATTGAGAATAACAAATCTAATGTCATTTGTATGCTCCATCAAAATGATGTAAATCATAACTTTGGGTGTGTATATCTTTAATGCAACATTGATGTGTGTCTTTGAGCAACAGTAACATATGTTATAATATCTGATCTTAACGTGTACACAACATGTTATGTTTTACAGAGATTGATTTAACATGTAGGACGGAGGAGGAAGAGGCTCCCTTGAAGTCTGATGGTATGTGAAATATATCTAACATGTTTCCAACATGTTGCTTTATTGGAAATCATTTTATTGAAGACATTCAAAGTCTACAGCTTTTGCACTTTAAAAAGGACTATTATTTGTCTGTTCAAATACATTACTGCCCCCTTTATATATCAGGCAGCATGAAGATATGCTTGGATTTGTTTAAATATTTGGATTTGAAATTCATGCCATCATGATGTCACATGCATATTCTAGGCCAAACCACAATAATAATTTTATAATTGTACAGACAGTCATTGATATTCATCTGGGTGCCTATATGCATACCATATCCTCATGTCATCATTGTTTAGAAATTCAAACACACTTCTAAGTATATTGCAAACATAATCAAGTTGAAATGCGTTGATTTGATTTCATGATGTATGAGATGTTAATATATTTATAATATTTATTTCAGATGGATCCTTCGCTTCTGGTCATCATTGTTCCTTCCCTGCCAAGTCCCAGGCCCCTGCCCAGCCCCCTGCCCAGTCCCCTGCCCAGCCCCCTGCCCCTGCACAGACCCCAGACCCTCCCGGCCCTTCCCATTTGTCCTGTCCTATCTCTCCCAAAAAACGCCCCTTCGTCCCCCTTCACCGCTCTCCCCGCTACCCCAGCTGCCCAGCCCCCAACTCACCACTCCCCAGCTGTACGGGCTACCCCAGAGCAGCAGCCCATCCCTCCCCAACCCAATCCCATCCCTCCACATCCCAATCCCATCCCTCACCAACCCAATCCCATCCCTCCCCCCTGTCTCAACCTTCATTGTCCTGGGTGTCGGATTGTCCTTCCCAGGCACAGCTGTAAGTATCATTCAAAATCAACATTATAAGATAATTAAAGGTACACTGAATGAAAATTTTTCAATTGTGATTCAAATAGAGCATGCAATGTTAATCAAATTTATAATTTACTACTCTTATCAATTATTCTTCATTCTCTTGCTATCTTTATTGAAACAAAGAAATGCCTATATTTTTTTTTTATTCAAAAAAATATGGACATCATTTCTTTATTGTTGGATGAATGTATCCATCAATCAGCAGGGACAACCAAACTTGATAACCAAAAATTGCCTGCCCTATAAATTTACATTCTTGCATTTAAAATATAGCTAGAGAATTCTAACATTTAAAGAATACAAGTAAATTAATAATTCTTTTTAATGTCATGCTCTATCTGAATCAGTAACTAAAATATTTAGGTTTACTGTCCCTTTAATTTGATATCACTACATATACCAATCACCACTATTTGGATCCAACAATTTATGTACAAATGTTCATACATTATCTCTTGTATAACCCAGTGGGAATGTAATTTCTTCTGGTTGCTATGTTTACACAGCTTGTCCTTAACGCCAAAATGTTTAAGGATAGGTGTGCCTACCACAGTATAACAAAAATATTTAAATTGCTAATGTAAGTACAATGTAAATCCTTTTACAAAATTTTAGACACTCAAGCTGTAAAAGTGGATCATCAAAAACCAATTAAAGGGGACAACATGTTGGATTAAAATGTCCATTTAATGGTTTAGGTCTGTCTTAATAACATATTTCATGTGTAAATAATCAATGTCAACAAATTAATTTAAAGAATTATTTGTCTTTATGATGACAATGTATCTTTGCTTTTTATTTTGTCTGTTGTGTAATTATCATTAATATTTGATTTTTTTCTTTATTTTAGGCTGTGACTCAACATGGCTCACGCTAGAAGGTCTAGCACGCGTAGAGCAGGCCGTGTTGAGGAACGCAGCTGTCCTGAGAGGGATGGCCGACACCATGCAGGCCCAGCTACAGGTTCAGCATATGACTCTACGTCAGATGAGGCGGTGGAACTCAATGCTTGAATCTGTAGCTGGACAGGCACAGGACGATGAAGGGGATGACCAGTAAGTGGAGGATCTGGAGATGCTCCAAGGGCACAGATAAGAATCCTCCGTCCACATGTTGATGTTTGTTATTATGGTTGCCATTTGGCCTTTTTTTCTGTTTATTGTTGTGCCTGTTGCACTCTGTTACCTTGTCATATGTCTCCAATGGGGCTATGCTGGCCCTTGGCAACTCTCTTCATGGACTGTGATGCACTCTGTTACCTTGTCATATGGCTCCAATGGGGCTATGCTGGCCCTTGGCAACTCTCTTCATGGACTGTGATGCACTCTGTTACCTTGTCATATGGCTCCAATGGGGCTATGCTGGCCCTTGGCAACTCTCTTCATGGACTGTGATGCACTCTGTTACCTTGTCATATGGCTCCAATGGGGCTATGCTGGCCCTTGGAAACTCTCTTCATGGACTGTGATGCACTCTGTTACCTTGTCATATGGCTCCAATGGGGCTATGCTGGCCCTTGGCAACTCTCTTCATGGACTGTGATGCACTCTGTTACCTTGTCATATGGCTCCAATGGGGCTATGCTGGCCCTTGGCAACTCTCTTCATGGACTGTGATGCACTCTGTTACCTTGTCATATGGCTCCAATGGGGCTCTGCTGGCCCTTGGCAACTCTCTTCATGGACTGTGATGCACTCTGTTACCTTGTCATATGGCTCCAATGGGGCTATGCTGGCCCTTGGCAACTCTCTTCATGGACTGTGATGCACTCTGTTACCTTGACATATGTCTCCAATGGGGCTATGGTGGCCGTTGGCAACTCTCTTCATGGACTGTGATGCACTCTGTTACCTTGTCATATGTCTCCAATGGGGCTATGGTGGCCCTTGGCAACTCTCTTCATGGACTGTGATGCACTCTGTTACCTTGTCATATGTCTCCAATGGGGCTATGCTGGCCCTTGGCAACTCTCTTCATGGACTGTGATGCACTCTGTTACCTTGTCATATGGCTCCAATGGGGCTCTGCTGGCCCTTGGCAACTCTCTTCATGGACTGTGATGCACTCTGTTACCTTGTCATATGTCTCCAATGGGGCTATGCTGGCCCTTGGCAACTCTCTTCATGGACTGTGATGCACTCTGTTACCTTGTCATATGCCTCCAATTTTCCTGATCTTTACAAGATTATTTATAAACGTTGTTGATGTTTTCTGACATACTAATAAAAGACATGTCATTGCACGATTCTTTGTCCTCCTTATTCATGTCATTGATTGAAATCTCTAGTTTATCTGGTTGATCCTTAAAGGGACCTTACCAAAAATAATGGTGTTTCCTGAATCATATATGTAATACAATTGTAAATGACTTTAAGATTAACATCTCCAATGTAATTTTATTATTTGTCTTTATATATTTTTCGAAAAGCTTTATCATTGCATGATTATGATTAGCATAGTAATTTTTTTATATATGTATATATAGATTGTTATTTGTGTATATATATATGTATATTTCAAATTTCACATCCATGTGTGTATTTATAAACTCTGCATGAATTGATGCACCTTTAACAAATGATCTGAGGATTGATACAATCATATAATCCCTGTAAAGTGTTCATTTTATTGAAATAGTATTGTCTATGTGTATCCTCTTTTTACAAATAAAAATCATGTCCCTTTAAGTGATGCTGAGCCCAATTGTTAATGAATGGATTTCCATTTCTAAAGCGTTTTTGTCCTTTTTACATGAACAAGGACATATAATCTTTTTAATAAACAATCTTATTGTAATGTTGACAGCACATGTATTTCATTTTCAATTCTATCTTATTGTAAAAGTGTAACCAAATCAATCTCTGTGTGTAATGCGCATATTTTAGATGAGGAATATGTTTTTCCAAATATTTTAAAAAAATACTTCTCCTCCCATATATGGCTATAGGTAGGCTGACCATATTTCAACTTGAATAAATGACACGTTTGATCAATACATGTGTCATTATTGTTATTCCAAAACAATCTAAACATATCTTAAAACATCAATGGCATATGTATTTCTCATGTGTATCTTTTAAATGTTAAAGATATACACCATAGCTATAGTTAAAGGGACAGTCAAGTCCGAAAAGATGATTGATGATTTTGTGACATTCCTAGATAGCAATCTAGACACATACTAGTTACTAAAATATAAATACGTTTCTTATTGATATGCCAAGCTGTCAACTGAGTCCTTGTATTGGCTGCGGTTTTTCAGCGATCTCGGATGCGCCATGTTGCTTAAGACGTCACCTGCCAGGCTGTCCAATGATTCCTTGTATTGAGTGACGTTTTTACGCGATCAAGGATGCGCCTTTTTTTGGTTTGCGTTCTTACGCGATCAAGGATGCGCCATTTTTTGGTTTGCGTTCTTACGCGATCAAGGATGCGCCTTTTTTTGGTTTGCGTTCTTACGTGATCAAGAATGCGCCTTTTATTGGATTGCGTTCTTACGTGATCAAGGAAGCGCCATGTTAATTAAGACGTCACATGCAAAGGTAAAAAAACGTCTGATTGTATTACGTATTCCCACAATATTTGTTTGTGCACGTTAAACACGTTTGTGAATGAGAAGACAAGTTTAAAAACATGGCAAATATGGATTTTTTGCATCATGTTACATTGTTGACCCATAGCTGATAAAGACCACCACATTCTCTTTTGCTGGATGTCTGGTTGAATAAACAAACGAAAGCAAAATGTTTTCATGCATAAGATATTTCGAGGCAAGTGCAAATCTCTATAGTCCATGTTGTTTAATATGTTTGTCAACAATATGTTCCTTTTTATGAAAAATGACTGTTGTGTTTAATGTTAAAGATATCTAATTCATAAATATGCGCTATTGTGTTAGAATAAAGTAATCAATATGCATTTATCTTTATCTTATGCTAAATATATGATGCCGACTTCTTCTAAATGTAATTTCGTCGTATATTTTATTAAAGGTTCATTAGACACTCACATTAAAAACCAAAATATTTTATTTGGTCTCTAGTTATATAGTCCATTGTTTACCAAATACACGTCTCATTTTGCTTCTGTTCAAATAAAATTGAAGTAATTTTCAGACTCCTCGCCAAGCCTCAAAGTTTCATGTGAGTACCATCTCCAGCTTTCTCCTGTTTGTGTAAAGGGTCTTTTCATATGTTAATGATGGGGTATTGTCTTGTTTTACGGTTGTAATGGGGGTTCATCTATCTTTTCAATAGAGATAACCTGATTTTCTTTGAAAGTGTTTAAAGCTTTTTAATATTGATTTTGATATCAGTATATGTTAATCTTGTTGTTTCTAGTAGTGTCTATTACATGCAGTTCTGTTAAAAAGATAGTATACTGCCCCTTTAATGCAAATGTTGATTTTTGTATCATGTATGAGTTCCACATTGGTTAATCTCCAAATATATTATTGTTAGCATATTTTTTTCCCCCACTCCTAAAAGGACTTTAAACCATATTCATTGTTAAAACAAATGTCTTTCTAAAAAAAATTAACACAATAATGTCTCTTTAAGAAAATAGACTTTATTTAACACGTCAATATAAATCTGTTTTCAATATTTATTGTTTGAACAAGTACATGTAGATATACCAACAATCTGCAAATATTATATGTTAGCATATGTAATTTTGTTAAAGGGACAGTTTAGAAAACAAATAATGTTTTGCATTATTAAAAAAGTCAATTTTGTCATATCAATGATATCAAAGGTTTCTCACCAATTAATCATTTGTCTGTGTTTATTTTAATTTGCTAGCTAAACCTATGAGGTTCGTGTGCTCATTTCTTAGAGCTTGAAGAGTTCATGTAATCATTATGCAATTTGACCACTAGAGGGCATTTGGATATCATTTGTATATCTAAAACCTTGAGCTCATACAGCATATTTACCATGTATTGATCATTGATGTCTAAAATGTTGTTATGTCATAACAACAAATAAGTGGTCATTTTTCATAGGCATAGATACAAGGGTAAGCACATAAGTCACACGTATTTCTCCATGTTTTGTTGTTTCCAACTTGATAATGCGTAATACAGTGTTTTCTTTGTAATCAATAATGTTCTGACTGTCCCTTTAAGCTGTGTTATTGGCATTCAAACAGTAATATGCCATCATGGATAATTGTAATGGTCATTTTGTTAGCGATTTTGGAAACAGTTTGGACATCACATCACAGAAACCAATCAATATCATGAACAAGGATAGGTATGTGATGATGTGGTTTTCACACACTTATAACCCACACTCTGCAAACAATCTGCCTCCATGGACCCGGTCCCATAGAAGTAGATTATATACAGAGTGTGGTCCACAAGTGTATGAACACCACATCATCACATACCTATCCATTACACATTAAATAAAAAAAACATTAAACATGAAAACAAATACTTACTTCCTCTTCCTTCCCCTTTTCCCACGGGGCTGAGGCTCTGGGAGGGTCAACTGCCGACTCCGACGAGTTCTCATTGGAGATGTTGTGGGAAGAGTAGAAGGAAGAGTTCTGGGACGACCAAGGTGAGGAGGTGGAGATGGGCCGGCAGGAGGAGATGGGCCGGCAGGAGAAGATGGGCCGGCAGGAGAAGATGGCCCGGCAGGAGAAGATGGCCCGGCAGGAGAAGATGGCCCGGCAGCAGGAGGCCCAGCAGCAGGAGGCCCAGCAGCAGGAGGCCCAGGAGCAGGAGGCAGACCAGCAGATGGCGTACCAGGAGGCAGACCAGCATGCGCCTCCCGGATGAAATTAAACATCTCTTTTTGGAGTCTAAAGGTTCTGTTTTGGCCTTCTTCTATTCGAGTAAGGAGGTGTATGATTTGTGTTTGGCCTTCAATGATTTTGTTTTGTCCTTCAATAATTCTAGTTCTGCCTTCTATATTTTGTATCCGGGAGTTACGCATCTGGTCAATGTAGTCTAGTAGAACCCGCACCTCCGCTATTTCCTCTTGTTGTGCACGGCGGGGTGCCCGTGCACGGCGGTCTGCTGGTGCACGGCGGACTGCTGGTCCTTGAGGGGTCTCTGCTTCCACGGCCTTTTCCTCTGCTTCCAGGGCCTCTTCGTCAAGGGGGGCCTCTTCGCCAAGGGGGGCCTCTTCGTCAAGGGGGGCCTCTTCATCAAGGGGGGCCTCTTCCCTCCGAGGTGGAGATTCATCCCCACCACTCTCATCCCGGGGAAAAGGAGGAGCCTGTAGTTGCTGTGCTGCCTCCTCCCCAGACTCTGTATATTTGAAAAAGAAATAAATGTATATATTAGCATATTTCAAAATAAAGCTTTAAATTACTTAGCTTACGATACAATTACAAATGCAGCCTCATTAATCCACTTTGAAATCTAACAATCAAAATACGATTTCCGTATTTTCTAAACCGTGTTTGTGATATCTCTGGTCAATCTGAATGTTTTAGCATTTGTTTTCAGTCTGTTTAAATGCACACCTAACCTATAGCCTAGATACTGATGTAACCGCAAAGTAATTGTGAATGCGTGTAAACAACGTAATAGCATTAATCTGATCCTTAAAGGGACATGAAACCCAATGTTTTATCTTTCATGATTTCGAAGCATACAATTATAATCAACTTTCTAATGTACTTTTCTTATCTAATTAGCTTCATTCTCTGGATATTCTTTGCTGAAAAGCATATCTAGATATGCTTAGAAGCTGCTGATTGGTAGCTGAATATAGCTGCCTCCTGTGATTGGTTCACCGTGTGCATGGCTATTTCTTCATTAAAGTATATCTAAAGAATGAATCAAATTCGGTAATATAAGTAAATTGGAATGTTGTTTAAAATTGTATTCTCTACCTTAATCATGAAAGGAAAGGTTTGCGTATAGTGTCCCTTGAAATACATTTGTATGTTAATTTATTCTTAAATGAGCTTACCGTCTGATGAGAATGGCATTTTCCCGGTATCAATTCCTCCGATACGACTATATCCACCTCGGAGATGCTGGGACGCAACATTTCCTCCCTTCGGCAGTAATCGATTTCCAGTGCAGGGCCGCCACCGGTTCCTGCGGCATGTCGGGCCTCCCGGCTTAACTTTTTCTTAATATCCATCTTGCAGTCCCGGTATCGATGTTTAATAGAGTCCATATCTCTGTTCCGGCCACCCACTGCATTGACTGCATTCCTTATCTCATGCCAGAGCTTCCTCTTCTCAGTCGGGGTGGTCTTCTGATGCTGCAGCCTCCTATACCTGGCCATATAGGCTTCTACGAGGGCCTCCTTCTCCTCCATCGAAAACCTCGCCTCCCTAGTCGCCTTGGCCTTCCCCTGTGACGATGCCCTCTGTTTCCCGGACTGTGAAGCCCTACTCTGTCCGCCACTGGGCCCAGCCACTTGTTCATCTTGAACCAAGTGGCTGGGTCCACCCACCGCTTCCACCCCCGCTTCCTGCCCCCCTTCCTGCCCTCCTTCCTGTCCTGTTCCTCTCCCCCTCCCTCTCCTCCCCCCTCTACCTCTCCCCTGCCTGGCCTCCATCTCTTCCCTAAACTAAACCCCAAATAAGCAAACAAAAAGTGAGTGTGATCAAATGAAAGGGGATCAAAATAAAGAACTAATAAGACCAAAATAAGTGCAGAAAGTGTGAAAGGGATATAAATAAAAGAGGGTAAGGAGTATTTAAATGAACAAAATGAAGAAGAAGACTAAAAGGAGGATATGTAAACTAAATGTAACTAGGGGATGGGGATGGGATGGGGATGGGGTATGGGATAAGAGTAAATGGGATGAAAGGGAATGGGAGTACAGGGAATGGGGTATGGAGTGTAGTATGAGAGGGTATGGGGTATGGAGTGTATGTAGTGTTATTGATAAGTGTATGTATGTATTGAATGTGTTTAATGTGTTAAGTGTACATAAAAAGCACTCGCACACTCACCCAAACCAACTGTCGTTCACTAACTCACACTAGCAGTAACTCTCTAACTCACACTACCACTAACTCTCTAACTCACACTAGCAAGAATTCTCTAACTCACACTAGCACTAACTCTCTAACTCACACTACCACTAACTCTCTAACTCACACTAGCAAGAATTCTCTAACTCACACTAGCACTAACTCTGTAACTCACACTACCACTAACTCTGTAACTCACACTACCACTAACTCTCTAACTCACACTACCACTAACTCTGTAACTCACACTACCACTAACTCTCTAACTCACACTAGCACTAACTCTCTAACTCACACTAGCACTAACTCTCACTACCACTAACTCTCTAACTCCCACTACCACTAACTGACTCACAATAATGCACCAAATCTCTAAGCTCCAATCTCCAAAAACCCACCAGCAACACAGTGAGAGAAGCCATTCTTGTGTGGTGCTTATATACCCTGTGTAAATGTTTAATTATGTACCGGTTTGCGTTGTAAATTGTGTTCAGCTGTGTTTTATTCTTACTTATTATTTGTGCATTGTGTATTAGGTGTGTGAATTTGCGCATGCTCATTTGGAGTTATTATTTGTGGAATGTGTAGAATGCGATGATGTCATAGTGGTCATTTTCTATAACATTGTCCAATAGTATTATGTTTAAATGTTAATTTGCGATGGTGTGATATTAGTGAAGTGTTGTATATGTATGTTTGTCCTAATATATAGTAATATTGAATGCGAGTATTTTGCTAGTGTATGATTATTATTTTTTTTCCTTGTTGTTATTTTCCGTATTTCCGCATCTTAAAGTATATGCGTATTCCATGTATTTTATTTAAATAAAATTCCCCCCGCTTCTGAATGTGTAATGCTTATGTGCTTTGTTTAGTGATTGTTGTTGTGACATTTGCGGCGTGTTATTGTTGTGCATGATGTGGTATGCGTCATATGAACGAGCTGTGCGTATTTCTCGCGAGATCGAGTGTTAGATGAAAAAAGCGTGTTTGTTTGCATTTCCATTGATCTCTATGGGAGACTGTCTAACGCGGGCAGGATTCCGCGTGTGAAATACACGCGTTAGGAGTATCGTTAGAAGGTATTTTTTGAACTCTAAATACCGGCGTTAAACAATGCCGTGCGTTAGACATAAACCACGCGTAGCTAACGCAACCCATCTACCGCCAAACTCCAAATCTAGCTGTAAGTTGCTTAATTTCTGTTTAGTCTGGTGTTTCATTGCCCTATAGATATGATAATTCCTTGCATTTGGGGCAGGTAAAATAGTCTGGCAAACTATGCTGTGAGAGACACACTATTCTAAGTCTGTTCCCCAGATTTAAAATAAAGAATAATGAGCAGTGGTTAGGAAAACTAAATTTAACTATATTACCACCTCTGCTGAAATGCTGACCTGCTTATAAACAGATCTAATTACTACCCCTTCTAGATGGCTTAACTGCTATGTCCTTTGTTGTGTAAAATTAGCATCTCAATGGTATCTTGTACATCCTGTGTTAACATAAAAAAAAACAACTACTATGCTGTGAGAGACACACTATTCAGAGTCTGTTCAAGATATACTTATATATATATTATTTTTGTTTTAGTTCTAACGGCTATCTGTTAAAAATGTCTGGAAAAAACTATATTTCACAAGAAATCTGTGATTACTTTAACAATTACATTCATAAATATAATGGTCCATTCCTCATCCCAGAAGCTAAAAACAACAAGTGATAGATTGTTGTTTTTCAGGTGTCTTCTGGACTGATCTTACCATGAAGCTATGATGGTGGCATTGGACAAATTAAATAAGTATAATGTATCACAATGGAGATGTAAAATGGTGCATTAGGCCAAAATAATATATATATATATATATATATATATATATATATATATATATATATATATATATATATATATATATATATATATATATATATATATATATATATATATATATATATAGCATAAAGGGGTAAATAATCATATAAATCAAGCAACATAAGTTAAGTAAGGGTGCAAGTGGGATGATGCAATAATAGAGGCACTTTCCAACTTGAAGTTAATAACTGTGAATGTGGTTTCTACTGCAGATGGAGTGTTGTAGTGTGAAGTAAATATATGCCTGGTTTCAATTTTTTTTCATTCCTTTGAGGGTCTTGGAAAAAACAAAGTGGTTCAAAGAGAGAGATTTGGTAAAGCAAAAGCAAGGACCAGATGCCAAAAGAAAGGACCAGATGCCAAAAGATGACAGCAAAGAACTTCAGTGAACCATTATAACTTTTGTTTTACAGGCACAATTCACACTTTCTTAATAAAGATTTTACTACACACATACCCATCTAGTGTACCCACACTCACACACTCATACATGAACTTTTCCCAATTTTAAAGACCATTGTATAAATGTTGCAAATGGGGTTTAGCATAGGATTTTGTGTTTCTATGTATAATTTTAAATTAATATTTCTAATGAATTGTATAAAGTTAGACTAGGAATTGACAGTCCTAGGAAAGTACAGAATAGCTCATATCGCCGAGGGAATGATTCCGAAGGGATGGTGGGAGAATTTTCCCTGTAAGGTTTTCACTCCCAATGTGTTCTTCTGTACTAGTGGGTATAACTAGAAAACGGGGCAACATAGGAGAAGAAAAAGTGAGGGACTGTGGTGACATTTTATCGCTGGAATATTCACCTAGCTGTTATTAAAATCCCTTCCCCCAGGTACACCTTTCTCTCTGAACTAAAGACACTCCCAATGGTCTTTTTGAGTGGCATTTGATAAGCCACTCCCTTTTGAATAGGGGTATAAAATACTGTAACACCAGAACCTCTGTCTCTTTTTATCCTGCTCCTGCTAAAAGATGAATGATGTTGGGCATAGAGAATCTGGCTAAGTATTTCTGGGATAATATTCTGTGTAGCAGTATTGCACAAATTGGGGTTGTAGTAGAGTTGCCCTGTATTAATGAAATTTTGGACTGTTTATCTGTAAAATAGATGTGTATATACCTGCAAATATTTCTCTTATTATTAACATATATTGATTCCTAAATAAACTGTTTGGAAATAATGGAGACCCTCTCATAGAGTTTATTTCACAATTTATCTGTGTTGGTTTTAGTGGTTTCACCATAGAGATTTAGTATATTATATTTAGTAGAAAGTAAAGATATTTTAAATTAATAAATAACCACACAATCTATTAGTTTTCTACTTGTTTGTCCAAAATATTTTAAATTATAGTCACATTGTATAAGATATACAACATTGGTGTCTGTGCACCTAATAATTTCAGTAATCTTAATTTCTTTCCCGTTTTTCTCTGATTTAATTTGTTTGAGTTTGCTACTGTATTTACATGACTTACAATAGTGACATGGATAAAAAACAATTTTTTTCTCCTTTTAGATCTATGAATCCCTTATTGAGCATCTTATTTCCACCTTTATATTCACTAGGGGCAAGCAGGGATTTTAAATTTCTAGCCTTCCTCTAAATGAATCTGGGATTATTTCCCAAAGAGTGTCCTATTAGGGGGTCTTTCAATAAAAGGTGCCAGTATTTATTAACTATCCTTTTAAACAATTTGTGTTGAGCCGAATACATAGTTATTATTGGTACATTTAAACCTACACTTCTCTCCCTTTTGTCTTTGTGGTTTTGTGATCCTAATACATGTACATATTTTTATTAAGACTTATTCATCTAAGTTTCTGAAGTTATGTTATTTGCATACTTGCAACATTACAAACACTCCGTAGAACAACTTTTCCTTTAAAGGATTACTAACTTTTCTTTTTGTTATGCAAAACGCAACAAACAGTTAGCATTGCATTTATCACATCAAAGTAGTGTGCTTTTTTGTTCAAAAACGAAGCTCCCTTGATCATAAAAATAAACTTTTATTATATGTCCATTACATCACGTAATCCAGCCCTCAAATGTGGGCCGTCTATGCTCTAACATACTTGCCAATCGGATGGCGAGTTTTTGCATAAAATTATACTTCATTACCGTAATTACACGCATGCGCAATAGGATTCTCTTAATCTCGCATGCGCATATTGCTCCACAGAGCCCGACATGACCGAACGTGTCTTCTTGAACATAAGATGGTGACGTATGCAATGACGTTGCATGCGCATTTCGTCTTTGAATCGCCATCTTCCAACTGGAGATGTTCAGCCAGATTGGAAAACGGTAATGGCGAACAACACAGTGGGTTTGGAAATAGTTTATATTTCATATATAAAGATATTAAAAACGCAAAATATTTGCAACATACTGTACATTTAAAAAAGACTGATTTCAAGCTATACTTTTGTAATAATATCATTCTATTTTGGACTACAGTATCCCTTTAACTGTTTCACTAAGCTCCAGTAACATGATTACAAATGGTATCCAGTGTCCTTCTTCAAATGTTCAAACAGGAGCACAACAGGAGCACAAACTCCTAAGCTTTTTTTTACAAAAGATACCAAGATAACAAAGAATATTTCAAAATAGAAGTAAAATAGAAAATTTGTATTCTTGATCTAAATCATGAAAGAACATGAAATATATATATATATATATATATATATATATATATATATATATATATATATATATATATATATATATATATATATGTGTGTGTGTGTGTGTGTTAGTGTATTGTACTTGTAAAGTTATAAATAAATATACTGTATTTATAAAATATACATTGTAAATATATTAAATGTATTTTAAATTAAGCCTCACATTTATGAAGCTGCAATGTGAAAACTGAAAAACACAGGTCTTACAATCACTGCTTCTTAATATGTCTACAACCTCAAAGGTTGCAGATTTCAGATACCCTGGACTCATTTGTCTTAGATGACTGACAAGCCCTTCTCCTATGCAATTGCTTGTGCAAAGCAGGGGGCAGAGCTGCATGAGTGTTTGCTTGTGCAATGTTAAATTCTACCACCAAATACCTGAAGAGATGCCGACAGGTTCCCTGTCTCAGAAGTTTATCCATATGCACATCGATATATGGGGGGCTAAGTGTTAGTGTCATTTTCTTTTTTTCTTTTTGATTGACATTACTTACATTATAAATGTCTTCTGTCCAATCAAGGATTAATTTTTAAAAATATTACTGAAAGAGGGTCGATCATAATCTATCAGCAATTTGCTCCAGAAACTGGGAAGTACATGAAACTGATATGTATAATAGCACTTACACCTAATAAGGTTAAAAATAAAGTGTTCCTGGGGGGGCGTGTCTGACCATCGACTAAGATGGCTGCTTCATAACTCTGGCTGATCAAGGGAGAAGATAGAACTGCTGTTTACTTCTCCATTTCCCACAAATCAAGCTTTTTACCTACAGAGAATATTGAAAGAGAATATTTGTGGAATCGATCTATACTACTTTCAACTAGTTTGCAGCCCAGCAGCCATATTTAGATGAAGTGCGCAGTGGAGGCCTGATTACAGCTTGGAACTTTATCTACCCCCCCAGTATTTTGCTTATCCAGCAAACCCAGTCACTTGAACTGACACAAATCACAGAACTTCTTGCATAGAATCACATCTGCTGTTCTCAATTGGGGATTGATCTTTAACAGAGAGCTATAACTGGTTTAAGGTGTTTGGGGACACTATTTCAAGCGTTGCCAAAATGGAGCCCGAAGTACAGACATGGAGAGAAGATATCTGCGACGTATTAGATACGCACTTCAAGGAGCTGATTCAGCAAATGAGGCACTGCTTCTCTGAAGCGGCAGACCGACAGAAGCGGTTTGTAATTGGTACCATTCCTGTCGGCTCATTAGAGGAGACATCGGGCGCACATATTATGGTGGCTGCTGCAGCTATAGAGCCAGCTGAGATTCTTATACCCACCACCGCGAGCAATATCGCAGCAACAGACCTGCAAGATTTGGAGTCTGAGAGCCCAGAGCATCCACCGAGTTATGCGACTTCCAAGGAGAGCGGCAAAGTTATCCAGGAGATTCAAAAGGGGCTAACTAAAAATCCTACGCATGCACCAGCTGTTCTTACCTGGAGAGACCCTGCTGAGGGACAGCCAGAAATCAAGGGCAGGCTACGAGTCATCAGGAGCGGCTCATTTAGTCTACAATTCTGCTGCTTTATAACTCTTATGAGGGACACTCCGCTCCTACCGGGGACCTATGCCCGCAAGACACAGATCAGCCCAGGGACATTTATTCGAAAAAGAGGAATTGGTTAGTATACTAACAACAGGCAGTGTAGGTTCAGTGACCCCTAGACAGGATAAACTAGCGAATTTGTCCGGGACACAAGGGGCATCTATATAACAAGAAATGATGGTCTGGAGATCTGAACCTTCAGTTTTGTTTTCTTTTTTTTCTTTTTTATTATTCATTGCTGTATTTTGAGTTTATGTAACCTGACTTCTATAATTTATCCAGAGACTGCATGGCCCTCAGGAAGGGGGCTTGAGAGGTGTTAGCCTAAACTGCTTGCTTATTTTACAGGTCTACATTAGTCGCAGGGGACCTGAAAAACTGTTTGCTCTGTCAAATAACTCCTACCAACTAGAGTGCTGGTGATACTGAGAGTACTAATGAGAGATATTTTACAGTTATTAACAAAGTACCCTTTATGCATGTCTAACCATTTAGTTACTCTTAAGCAATGAATAAATATTATTAGAAATAATTTGTATATAAGCTATACTCCTTTACTAGTTTATAGTGTGAAAGTCTATATAAGGTGATTAGTGCTTAAGCCTCTATACAGCAGCTAGCTGCTCGATGTTCAAATATGGGGTATTTCTCTACTTTATAATCCTCTTGGTGAGTAATGTATGTAATCGTTGAAGATATATTCTGCATCATCAGATGGCTTATTAAATATCTTTATGCATAGACTGCTGTGGTAACCGGGCACCTCCACTAGAGGGGATTAGAACTTTATTAATGTTTGATTGCTGTTGAATCAACACAGAAGTGCTTTTAATAAATGCTTACTACTCAGTTAGTCAGAAGTGAGGGAAACCCTGCCACACATAATGAGTTTGTAGACATTGCTATTCAGTTAAGCTTAAATAGGGAATGCCAGAGCTTAGAGAAATAAAGTATATAGTTTAAGTTATGGCTCTTATCATGGGCGCCCCTCACCCTTAGCGTGTAGGGTGATGGGGGATTTTCATATTAGCGTGCGATATATCTCCATAGATCTTTCCCCTGTAGTGTAAAAATTAAGACCATATAACATTATATTTGTTTCTCACGCATTGATGAGATCAAGCCCCATTTACATCTAACGTACTCATAATACATTCGCTTATAGAGCAGTTGCTTATATTCAGGGTCCAAAAACCGTTTGGTTATCTTTTTTGTTTTTGTTTGTTTTGTTGTATCCCCTAATATCCCCTATAAGGTCTTCTATTCTGTTCAGGAGGTCCAAGAGAGGCCTTTCCTTTACATAGAGGGGAACCACTGTTTGTGACTCTACAGTATATTCTACGGGGACTTTCTTTAAACTAAACTTTTGAGGTTAATTTACAATAGTACCATTGAGCAATTAACTGTCCACATTTTGTGATGATCATTATGTACAAGGTATAGTGTCTGTTATTTACCGAAAGTGAACGGTACTTTGTAATGTTTGAATATAACTCAATAAAAAAAACTTTAAAAAAATAAAAAATAAAAAAATTAAATAAAAATAAAGTGTTCCTGAATTAATCCCTTTTTCACTGTGGAAGGGAAATACTCATTTACATGTGTAAGATTAGCCTATTGCAATCGGAATCCATCCTCACCACTGTTTAACCACTGGAATACCAATTGTCTCTAGGCATGATGGGCATACTGAGCCCAATAGCTCATCTTAAGTATTGTTTTTAACAACATTTTATTATCATTATTATTATCAGGTATTTGTAAAGTGCCAACACATTCCGCTGCACTATAAACATAGGCGTTATACAAGATAACTTTTATAGGGATCAAATGGATAGAGGGCCCTATAGAGAGTGGCACTGTCATAGTCAGATCTTTTGAAGGTGATCTACAAACAGCTGGGCTCATTGGCTTACATGCTAAGGGGATCAAGGGGATAGCAAACATGTAGGTTGTATGTATTCCTGAACAGAAGAGTCTTGAGGGAGCGCTTGAAGCTTTTAAAACTAAGGGAGAGTCTTGTGGAGCGAGTCAGAGAGTTCCACAAGATGGGAGTCAGTCTGGAGAAGACCTGTAAATGGGAATGTGAGGAGGTAACAAGAGAGGATGAGGGTAGAAGGTTGTGAGCAGAGTGAAGGGGACAGGAGGGAGAGTATCTAGAGACAAAGTCTGAGATATAGGGGGAGCAGTGTAGTTAAGGGCTTTGTAAATCAGAATTTTGAGTTTAATCCTGGAGGCAAGTGGAAGCCAGTAAAGGGATTGGCGGAGAGGTGCAGCAGATGAAGAACGACGTGTAAGGAAGATGAGCCTGGCAGAGGCATTCATTAAGTATTGTAAAGGAGCTAGGTGGCAGATAGGGAGACCAGAGAGGATGATGGAGTTGCAGTAGTCGAGACGGGAAAGGATGAGAGAGTGGATTAAAATCTTAGTTGTGTCTTGTGTAAGGAAATATTTAATTTTAGGGATGTTTTTAAAGTGGAAGTGGCAGGCTTTAGCCAAGTACTGAATATGTGGGGTGAAAGAACGATCTGAGTCAAGTATGACCCTATGACATTGAGCATGCGGGGTAGGGGTAATGATGGAGTTAGATCATTAGTAACCATGATGATTGCTGTCTCTGTGGAGTGATGGGGCAAAATCCAGATTGCAGTGGGTCAAGGAGGGAGTTTAATGTAAGGAAATTGGAAAGATGTGCATATAATAGCTTTTCAAGAAGCTTTGAGGCAAGAGGGAGTAGGGAAATAGTGCAGTAGTTTGATGGGGATGTTGAATCTAGAGAGGGTTTTCAAGGATAGGTATGACCAGTGTATGTTTTAGGGATGAGGGAATAAACCGGTACTGAGGGAGAGGTTGAAAATGTGTGTGAGTATTGGGGTGAGGGTAGAAGAGAGGGAGGGGAGTAGCTGTGAGGTGATGGGGTCGAGGAGACAGGTAGAGAGGTGGTAGGACAGTATAAGGGCAGTAACATTAACATTTATTGTTTGTAAAAACACTGTTGATGGCTTGGCATGATCTGAAAACAATACTATTGATTTTTACTACATGAATTAATTAAATTTTCTTATAATGGATTTTATTGATACTGAAATTGTAAATTGTGAACACTCTCCCTTTCAACATGATATCTGCATAGAAGATGTGCAAATTAGATCATGCCATTGTGTCCATGTTTTCCTAGAGGACGTGCCTTCATGCATGCTAAGTCCAAACACATTGACAAGTTTTTGTTTACATGCTTGCACCTACATTATTACAATCTGAAACGGGAATGCACCTTTGTTGATATGAGTTCAAGAATATAGGCACGAGCACCGTAAAAGGCACTGTCCTAAATGTGTGTCACAATGACACAATCTTGTTTGAGCATCTTCTAACAGATACTATTGTGAAGGAGCAGGTACACACTTTGCATTGTCAGTACTGTTAAAATCCAATATAAGAAGATATCATAAGGTCATGTAATAAAAACCTGTAGTCTTGCTCTTGTTTTCAGATCATGCCAAATCTGAAATAGTGTTTTCAAAAAAAATTTATATAAATATTTAAAAAAAAAAATACTTGTAAAATATTAAAAGTAACATAGTCAATGATCAATTGTGCCTAGTATACCTATCATACAAGAATACAAATGGCATTCAGATGGTTTAGCAGCAGTCCGGGCCAGATTTAAAATTTGGCAGAGTAGGCATGCGCCTACAAGTGCCCCCATAGAGGGGAGCATGATTTGCCTATCATACATACCAGTCAGCTTAAAATTACCTTCCTGAAACCACTGTAGTGAGAGCTGGAATAAATGGTAACAGCTAGTTCCCATTCAGCTAAAGGGCCTCTGATGTCCGAGCTAGCGGCTTCCTGCACTTTCTATCATATGTTAGCAGCAGCCATGTGCCTAGTTTGACATCACAGGTGACTTAGGTGGATGGGAACTAGCTGCTACCCACAATATGGAGCCTTCACGTAGATAACTATAAGCACATTATTATTGATAATAAATATAATATAAAAATAATTTATTTTCTAGTAAGGTCTGCACCTATTAATGCTATTGGTGATATTAACTGTTAAAGAATTTTATATTATTTTTTGTAGCCCCCACAAATAGAAGTCTGTAACTTTAAGCACAGCTGTGTTTCTTGTTGGTAATGTGTCTTTAAAATGTAATATATCTGTATTCATAAATGAAATACAGGATTTACATTACATCTTCTCATACCCTTACCCCTGGCAAAAGTATGGGGTCCAGAGAGGTCCTGTTATTTCACTGCTGTAATTAGTTAAGGTCACTGGCACATCAGTGAATGGGAAGCATGTGGGACCCTTCAGATTTTGGTGCCTACATAAAAATCCGACAAGGGCAGCAGTGAGGATGGAAAAGGATTACAATCTGTTCTTTTTGAACTCACAATTGCTCAATCCTACTTTAAAGGTAGGTTATGAAGACGCCAATAAGTTAAGTGACAATCACGGCTGTGCAAGTGTGATTTAAAATTAAACATTAGCAGGATATTGGGGTCCTGATCTCACTTTTCATTTAGATCCCCATAACTGCAAAATATATCACATACTCAACACATATAGATATATAAATGAATATATACATATATAAATGTGTGCCTTGGCCACTGCAGATGGCCTATACAATAATGATGAATAGAGCTTTAATGAATCAACACCATGCAAGCAAATACACTTCTAAAATATCTCTTGTGCCTATTTCACAGTTTATTTTGCATGTGCAACATAATAGACTGTTTTCAACTAGTCTTGGAATACTTACAAAGATGGCCAAAATGCAATTCTGGGGTTTATCAACTACCTTGAGGTGTCAAGTTTTAAAGTCAAAACTGATCTCGAAAAGGAGTTAAAAAAGACTGTTAAAAATTAATTGTAATCACATTTTATTTATTTTTTTCACCTAGGTATAAGTTATACCAGATATAAACAGGCAAATTGTATATTTATATTTGTTGGGCATTTAATTAGGAAATATGCATTTAACAAAATTGTAACTTTGAAGTTGAAAAATAGTTCATAACAATTGTCTTGAAGTGACAGGTCAGGAATTATGTATAGCTATTCAACACTATCACATTTTATTGGAAGTGCAATAGAGTATTATGTAGTGATAACTGCCATTAAATGTACTGGGGCAAAAAATATCCCCTGCAATGTAGAATAATTTGCAGATAAAATAATTTCTAAGCATAAAAACATTACATCTATAATATATATTTTCAAATGGATCATTTAGTTTTATGTGAATATAAACTCCAATGTTAAAATAAATGTATTAAATGTTCATTTGATATTTTACTGATATTAAGTTCTCACAAATGTACTGACTGTATAAACAAATCAAATTGTGATCATATTTTACAAGCTAGACTGGGTTTCCCACAAACTACATTTTAAACAATCACATTGTTTCAATTGTGTATCTTTTATGTAAGTTACAGAACAGAAGATAAAAGTCTTAATTTTGGATGCAGAAAGGAAATAATGTTTCCTGTCCCATTTGCCAAGTTAAGTGAGCAAGTCTTCCTGTACAATTAGAATTGTTAATTGATTTGAGAAAACCAGGCTTTGAAGGTAGAAACTGCTGACATTATTTCAGTGGGGAAATGCACTCCCAAGAGAATGAACAGAGACACACATTTTCTCTCCTTGTTCTGTTGGAAAATACATCTATAAAAACACTGTGAATCATGCAGTAAAAACTTCTCTGCCAGTATCATAAATCTCTGATAATAAAAATTTCATTGTTGAAACAATAAAATACAGTTTTATTATAACAGAGAGTATCCACCTAAACATTGTCCTTTTAGCTTCCTTGAGTTAAATGTATGCACAGTTTTACAGTCTATAAACAGATCTGGAATAAAAGTTAATAAATGTCAAAATTTGCATTTCAAAAAATTCTTGCTGCATTTTAGGGAAGATCAATCTATGAACCTTTCAACATTATGTCAAATGAAATGCTAATTGTACCTTTAGGAATTTCAGAGACAGTGACAAGAAACTAAATGCTCTGTTCCTTTGCATCAGCAAGTCATAGATAATTGTATATCTACTCTTTACTCCTGTGAACTTCTAAAAAATGGAAGCTACAAAAGAAAAAAAGGGTTTTCTTTTCTTTAACTCTGGAAGATAGACTCCTTCAGCCACCCTTCATCAATCTGCTTTCAAATAAATTGTGTTAACATGTTGACAATGGACAAATCACAGAGTGCTGCATTTGTTCATTGTATAATAGGTTTGTCAAATGAGCTTCCACAGGAGAGATTTAAAAGTAAGAAAATTATTCAAACAAAAGGAAATTACTAGTGGTGTGTAATGTTGGGGGGGGGGGGGGAATCAAGTGCAACTGCAATAATAAGCTAATATATAAACAGCTTTTTTTTAATACAGCACATCTCAAAGACATCATAAATATCAAAAAGTATTAATAGAAATGGGTAATTATGTCCATATAATGGTTATGTTGTTCACAATAGTAGCTTTTATCAATTTGATGCATGCAACCAATTCACTGATTTATATTTGCACAATATGAAGTAAATGGATGCAGCACAAAATTAGAAGGATTAATAATATAACATATACCAACCAACAGAATGTACATTGTCAAATATTTCAGTTTTGATTTATAAAAGACAACTATTTAGATTAAAATAAAAGTAGGATACAGCAGTATAAGTGGAAAAAGTACATGTTTAATCTATCTTGGATAGTAAGACCTGGCATGGAGAAGATTAAGTTCAGACTTAGGCAAGGCAAAATGCTACCTGTAATAAAGATATCCAATTAGCATATACAATTTCAGAAATAAGAAAGTGGGCTGGAGAGAAATAGAATGCTTTTCTGTATGGGTATTTTATGTCTAACTTGATATATGAAATGAAAATAATAGGTATGGTTTTAGGATCTTTATTAAGATGCTTGCAAAATAGAAATTAGTGTATACAAAGAAAGTAGGAATGGATGACATTAAAAATGAGGCACTTCCCTAAGGATCTTACCATGTATTAGTATAATTGGAAAGCTGCAGATAGAGGAGTAGAGTGCAGGTCAAAATGTCAAAAGCTTCTAAAATATGTTTTGTAGGCATCATTAATTTAGAAATAAAAAAATATATTTTCTTTAACACATTATGACCCTTAATCAATTAGAGTATTTTGCAATTCAAATATAAAATATTGAATGGTTCTTATATTTGCATATTTTATATCAAAAGTCACAATTTTCTTATAGATTTTATGTAAATATACTTTTATTTTTATGTAGCATTAACTATAAATTGCAAATATTAAAACAATCATGATCATCTGCCATGACATAGATAATGTATTAGCTGTAATTATATATATAAAATATAAAACATATGTATAGCTCCCGGAAATATAATAACAAATAACACAATTAACTATTTATTTGGGTCATTTTAAGTTTTTTTTAATAGGTTTATATTTTATTGCAATTTGAATATTCATTGCAATTATTGTCTGTAAATTAATTAATATTTTAAACTAAAGATTTTTCAAATAAAAAAAAACTGTTTGCCTACAATAGAGGGAGATAATAATATTGCCCACATTTCTGTATAATTGTAGCCTAAAAAATAAAATAAAAATAAAATTATTAAATATTTTATAAATGCTCCATTCAAATTGTTTCCAGGTGGAATGAAAGTTTATTTTTCAGAATTTTTTTTTTCAAAAAATGTATAAAACAGATACATATTTGAAAATACTTTAAAATGTAAAATATCTATATTGTTTTGTAAAATTGAACAAGCTAATGGGTTAGAAATAAATAGTAAAATATGTCATCCTGGAGGAATGTTATTATTATTATTATTATTATTATTATTATTATTATTAGGCACTCCTGCCTATATAGGAACAATGAAGAAAAAAACAAGCTTTAAAAGTAAATTACAGGAAAAACAATTAAACTAAAATTGTTTACTGTACATAATGAAGCAACTTGTGGAATTCAATGTAATGACTATTTGAATTTCTTAATGAATGCGATCATATGATTGAATTAATTGCAAGATGGACAGCATACGATTATTCTTTAGGTTTCATGCTTTGCATATTTTCTTTTCCTCATTTACCCCTATCATGTTTGATTGATCATTATTATTGTTCTCTTAATCTAAAAGGAAATACACACAGATCATATTGAATAAAAAAACACCAGTTTTGAAATAATTTTAAAAAAGGTTCATGATCTCAAGCTAAAGGGCAGTAGATTCAGGAGTAATTTGCGGAAGCACTTCTTTACAGAAATGGTGGTTGATTCATGGAATAAACTTCAACAAGAGGTGATAAAGACAAACACATTGGGGAACTTTAAGAATGCCTAAGATAAGCATAAGGTTATCCTACATATTATGTACATTTATATTATTAGGAAATATTGGACAGACTTGTTGGGCTTATGGTTCTTATCTGCATTCAAAATCTATGTTTCTATATAGGTATAAAGATGTAAACCATTAAATCTACAATTTAGACCAGAAATATTTATTGCACAGTGTCATGAATACCTCATGATTGAGATGCTAAGGGGTTCATTTTCTTTAGCCTGTGTGCTAAAAACATTTGTTGTTTTTTTGTACAGAAGAAATGTCCTGTGTGTGTTTCCCTTTGAAAAGCCAGAACCCCCCTAATAAATCATTTCTAGTTCCACTTCACCAAATGTTATTGCGTATGCATTGCGTATGCATTGCGTATGCATCATGAAAAATAAAAGTTCAAGAGACAATAAGCAGTGCACTCTCCACAGGGCAGATAAGGTCAATAGGAGGACAGAAGTACAATTTGAGACATGCTTTTAAACATGTTATGACACTAGATGAGGGAAATATGACAACCATGTCATATTTAATACCAAACTAATTCTAATGCTGTCACTGGGAAATTGCATATATAGGTGTATGCACTGAATATACCTATCAGAAGTTATAAGGTATTCTATCATTTCAGTCAAAGACTCAGGACTGTCGTAAAAGAGAGGGGTTTCCTAGCCCTCTGGAAAGAGGGTGGATCAAGCAATTTGATATAATTGAAAGTATATAATGTTGTGTTTAAAAATTCAAGTTGTTCATTCTACTTGGGGGGCTGCTACAGCGTAAGTGACCATTTCTCTTGCCCATCTCCCTGGAGCAGACTTATAAGCTAGGAAAGTATTAGGTCTGTTATTTCTCCTTTTTATTTTAAAACTGTTTGCCTGTGTATAATTCTATTTGTTAACAGCATTTTATTAATAATGCACTGTGCATAATTTTTCACATAATGAGAAAACCAATACTGTGATACCTAAATATCCAGCTCAAGGGGGCGCTAATATAAAGGATGACCAAGATGAATGAACTAATATGTGCAATATTCAATGCAATATTTGCAATGATATAATTATCAATACATATATAACATGGGTATGTAATGGATGTATACAAGATTTATTTTAAAGCCTTGACTGAGTCCTTTGTATTCGTCAGTATCCGGATGTATAGGAATGTCCAAAGTGTGTGTTCACTATGAAATATATAAGGTGTGCAGAGTGATAGGCCGCTCCTCTCAAAAACTACAATATAGATCCAACCAATCTGTGAATAAATCACAAAACAAGAGGGCACCTCCTAGTGCAATATTGCAAATATAGAGAGCGACAACAGGCAATTCTTGTATGGAAATAATACTCACAAGGGTTGCAGCACCCAGTGTGCTGATTGGTGCAGGCTGGGGACTCACAGTGGCCCAGCAACACTGATCCAAGAGTGGATAACAAAACAGGCAGGAGCGCCAGGCAGTGGGAAAAGTGGTACTGGTTCTATGAAGCAAATGGCAAAGAGGAAAACTCCTCCTAGTGCAATATTGCAAAATTGCTGGTGAATAACTGGTCTTGTATTGAAGTAATACTCACAAGGGTTGCAGCACCCAGTGTGCTAAATGGTAAAAGCTGGGGAATCACAGTGGCCCAGCAACACTGATAGACAGATCCAGGTAAACAGGGAGACAATGTGAGCTCAAGCTTCCAATATGACATTAAAATATTTTTTAAATATTGTATAAAAACAAAGGGTGTAGTGAGCACCCCACAATAAAAAACACAGTGGTGGTAACAGATTGCAACATGTTTCTCAGCTTTTCTTTTTTTTCCACATAAAAAAAATATTTAACTTATTTAGCTTTTGCCTTTGTCCAATATTGAACCACATTACTGAAAGACAGGTAGTATTATTACTGTGATTTTAGGTTATGTTTTGCTAAATTGTATTCTGAAATGTAAGTTGTTAGTCTGGGTTTTTCCTTAAGATTTCCTATAAATGAATTGTAACTGATGGCAGCTTAGAGATAGCTTTAGTTTAGTTTGGGTAGTAGTAAAAGGGGAATTTGGGTATTTTTCTAAGTCTAGGACAGACTAGATGTTGTTAACCCTTGCACCCACTGAACTAAGTCACAGGCTTACCTGGAGTGGCTAGACTGTGACATATCAGTGACAGTAGGAAGGGTTCATTAACCTTTTCTGTGCCAAACAAGTGACTGGCGCAGGGTTGGTTAACCCTGGTCATCACAAATTGTTGGGCAGCAGTGTAGACTTTTTTATTAGATTTTAGTGTTGTAACAGTTAAAGGGATTGGGGGAGTGCAATTTGCAGTGCCTATGGCACGTGTATATCTTGATTGGGGAGCAGGGGTAGGTTTAAGAAATTTATGTGGCAAGAAACTAGGCATCACAGATGTCTCTGTAACAGGGTATGATGTACATTTCAGGGTAGATTGGTATCTCTGTATGTACCTGACAATGCTACATGTGACCTGGTGAAATTAGCTGTAGACCCTGATGTGCAAAGGGCTGTGTGTAACAAAGCTCAGAGACATGCTGACCTGGAGGGAGGACAGAGTGCATATGTGCAAAGTGCTGTGCCTGGACTGGGGGTGTCTGTCCTGAGATGTGAAACTGTAAGAGGAGAGACTGACTGGGGAGAAAGATGGATAGATGTTGTGGGTCTGTCTGTGCTTGAACCAGTAGTATATGGTAAACCAAATTTAACTGTGCAGTGTGAGACTGACTGTGAAGAAAGGCAGATGTCTATGGCTGAACCAGTATTATCTGTGGACCAAATTTTAACTGTACAGGGAGAAGAGAAACTGGCTGTGAGAGGAGGCAGATGGGTGGTGTGTGTCTGTCTGTGCTTCCGTCACTGGAGTCTATAGAAAAAAGTAAGAATTTAAGGGGAGAGAATGACTGGATGACTGGGCCACTGGATGATGTTTGCCAGTCTGTGCTAGAACAAGTGGAGTCCCCTGTGGAAAGAAAGAGACAGGATATATGGGATAAATGTCAGAAGGATGAAATGTGCTTGTCTGTACCAGTGTCAGAAGGATCCCAAATTCTGTGTGATGATGGGAAGTGTCAGACTGACTGTGAGAGAGCAGAGGGAAAATGTAGCCCAATCTGTATCAGAAGCAGCAGTGCCCCAGATTCCAGAGTGTGTAGGGGAAGAGGGTACAGGATATTCTTTGAGGGACCCCCAGAGTGAGTATGAAAGATTGTGGGTGACAGACTCCAGTAACCTCAGCTGTGACCTATAGGCAGACTGCACAGACTAGGGGACAGCGACTGACACAGACTGCAGATAGAAGGGGAAGGAGCATAGAAAAGTGTATTTACACAACCCCACAGTGCCATTCAGCAGATACACTTATAGATTTGCAGAGTCAGAGTCCTCAGCAGATAGGCCCCACTGTGTAGAAAATGGGGCAGTTAGGCAAACCCCTACCAACCATAAAAAGGTGCAGGAGTACAGGTATTCTACTCCAGTGGGAGGGAAAGATCCCTGGGTAGTTAATCAAATGAGAAAGGGTATGATGTACATTTCAGGGTAGATTGTTATCTCTGTATGTACCTGACACAATTGACCTGGTGAAATTAGCTGTAGACCCTGATGTGCAAAGGGTTGTGTATAACAAAGCTCAGAAACATGCTGACCAGGAGGGAGGACAAAGTACATATGTGCAAAATGCTGTGCCTGAACTGAGGGTGTCTGTGCTGAGATGTGAAACTGTAAGAGGAGAGACTGACTGGGGAGAAAGATGGATAGATACAGGATTTTACTGCCAGAGAGGGAGTGTATGAGATGGGGCAAAATGTTCTGGTACTAACACCCATTAGGTAGAACAAGCTACAGGCTGCATGGTAGGGTCCCTGCAATATATTAAATCAGCTGTGTAGAGCAAATTGTGTGTCATTTCTAAAAGGAGGGCATCATGATGGCAAAACTGCTATGTGCAATTTGTCTGGGAATGGCAATATTACATCAAGGGAAAGCTCCCTTTGATACGGAACTGGAGTGGCTTGTGGCCACCTCCCTTTGCGTCTCTTATTTGGGGAAGGTGTCATGAATACCTCATGATTGAGATGCTAAGGAGTTAATTTTCTTTAGCCTGTGTTCTAAAAACATTTTTTTTTTGTTAGGAAGAAATGTGCTCTGTGTGTTCCCCTTTGAAAAGCCATAACCCCCCTAATAAATAATTTCTAAGTTCCACTTCACCAAATGTTATTGTGTATGATAAAATGTTAAAGTGTCAGCTCAAGAGACAATAAGCTGTGCACTCTCCCCAGAGCAGATAAGGTCAATAAGAGGACAGTAGTACAATTTGAGACATGTTTTTAAACATGTTATTACACTAGATGAGGGAAATATGACCACCATGTCATATTTGTTACCAAACTAATTCTCATGATGTCACTGGGAAATTGCTTAGATAGGTGTATGCGCTGTATGCGCTGAATATACCTATCAGAAGGTGTTCTATAATTTCAGCTAAAAACTCAGGACTTTATTGACTGTCGTAAAAGAGAGGGGTTTCCTAGCCCTCTGGAAAAAAGCAAACTTGGGAGGTAGCTACAGCGTGAGTGACCATTTCTCTTGCCCATCTCCCTGGGGCAGACTTATAAGCTAGAAAAGTATTACAACAACAGAAAAGGCAGACACCAGGTAACGGCAGTTAGAAGAATCCAATTTATTGCAGTGAAACAGTGCAAAAACAATGTGCCCCAAACATGTGAAAGGAACAAGGCCTCTTGTGTGTTTCGTGTGAACAAACACACTTCGTCAGAGAGAGAAAATTATTAGGTCTGTTCTTTCTCCTTTTTATTTTAAAACTATTTGCTTGTGTATAATTATATTTGTTAACATCTTTTTAATAATAATGCACTGTGCATAATTTTTCACGTAATAAATCATTCACTTATTACGCTTTTGCCTTTTTTTTATTATTACTGTGATTTTAGGTTATTTTTTTCTAAATTATATTCTGGAATGTAAGTTGTTAGTCTGGGTTTTTCCTGGCAGCTTAGAGATTGTTTTAGTTTAGTTTGGGTAGTAGTAAAAGGGGAAATTTGGCATTTTCTAAGTCTAGGACAGACTAGAGAGTGTTGTTATCCCTTGCACCCACTGAACTAAGTCACAGTCTTGCCTGAAGTGGCTAGACTGTGACAGATTAGTGACAGAAGGAAGGGTCCGTTAACTCTTTCTGTGCCAAAAAAGTGACTGGCACAGGGTTGGTTAACCCTGGTCATCACACACAGTTTCTAAGTTCATGCTTCACAGTATATTAACATATACAGTATATGTATTTCAAACTTGATTGATTCATGACATTCATATTAAGGAAACATATACACAGATTGAGGTGATATTAATAACAAAAATCTCTGTGTTTTATGTTTAAATAATGTAGATCTAGACAGCCCTTTCAGTACACGAAGATACAAAGAAAAATCTACAAAAGAGTCTATCAGTTCACTTCAGAAGATTCTGGAAACCTATCAGACCAGATTGGAAACAACTTTGCCAAGCCGAGATGAATTGGTGAGTTTTGAGAGGGGCATAGGAGCTGGATACCACCAGAGCAAGCAAGCAATCATAGCAGATTTTGTTATTCGTGGACTCATAAAATCAGCTGTCACTGATGTTCCTTATTGATGAAAAGCAGATATTGCCACTACAGCAAACAGCAAAAGCCATACTCTGGAATGCTTAACTGTGTGATAGTGTTAAATGAAGCTTGTTGTGGAATGTAAAAAAGTAATAGATATTATCAGCCACAGACCAGAGTAATCACATTGAAAAAGCCACCTGCACAGTCAGTTGTACCAGGATAATCTGTTTGCAATATGCTCTTTCTTGCCATGCTAGGTCAACTGTACAAAATCCTAAATTTTTCTAGGTTATCCAAGGCAACAACTACAGTGGTGCCTTAATTGTCACCAATTTTTTTTGTGTGGAATTTGCCTGGCAAGTGTTATTAGGTGCACTTAATTGTTTTTAAATAAAGTTTGAAGGGTAATGAGGCTGTTTGTGCTGGAAAATATTTAATCTTTGTGTGTGGTACTCTTCAGTCTAATAACTGACAGGTACCAAAACATTCTGAAAAATTCTGCACTACCTACTCTCAGGCATTACTTAGGATTTTTTTTTTCCAATTTCAACAAGATCAAGCACCTTTACAAACTGGGAAATCTGTTCAGACTTTGCTTGAGAAATAGGTCATCCAACTGTTGGATTGGCTGGCCCAACTACATAATCTAAGTAAAATAGTACATTTTTTAAATTAAATGGAATTCCAAATCTCAATGGATATTTTGAAAATCATGACTAAAAATGTTGCCGCAGTCATTATACCTGTCTAAGAGGATCCTTGTTTTTTTCAATATATGGCAACTAGTGAATTACGTGATTTGATCTAAAAACAAAATAAGCAGAGGATGGTTATTTAGGCAGGCTCTTGTCAGTAAAACTGTAGAATAGTCCATAAACAGGCCAGAGGTAAGCACCAGAAGACCTGTCCAGAACCAGATATCATCAAATTTTGTCAAGGTCAGAACCAGGAGAATAGGTCATAAACAGGATTGCTTCATCCTCCATATGAAGTAACCAAGCACTAAATAGGTATCAGAAATGACCTTTTAACATCTCTGTGATGGCCAGGGTTATCCAACCCTGTGCCAGTCACTTATTTGGCACATAAAGGGTTATCAAAACCCTTCTACTCTCACTAATATGTCACAATCTAGCCACACCAGGCAAACTTGTGATTTAGTTCAGTGGGTGCAAGGGTTAACAACACTCTCCAGTCTGTACTAGATGTAAAAGAAATGCCCAAAACTCCCCTTTAATGCCACCCACACTAAACTAACTATAATATCTAGCTGCCACCACTTAAAATAATATGATATGGGAAATCTTAAGGAAACCCCAGATTTACACATTAACTCTTAGAATAAAATTTAGCAGAAAATAACCTAAAATATACAGTTCTAATATTCCGTCTCTTTCAGTAACGTGGTTCAATTATTAGACAAAGGCCAAAGCTTAATAAATGAATTATTTATTATGCCAAAAATAATTATGCACAATGCATTATTAATAAAAAGTTGTTACAAGTAAAATTACACACAGCAAACAGGTTAAAATAAAATGAAGAAAATAACAGACCTAATACTTTCCTAGCTTATAAGTCTGCCCCAGTGAGATGGGCAAGATAAGATGGTCACTCACGCTGTAGCAGCCTCCCATGTAGAATGAACAATTTTACATGTTGAAACATCAAACTTTATACAATTTTCAAGAGATCAGGTTGCTTCCCAACCATTTTCACAAGGGCTAGGAAACCCTCTACCTTTTACGACCTCCAATAAACTCAAACTCTTTGCCTGAACTTATAGAACACATAATTTCTGATAGGTAAATCTATTTTCATATAAGCAGGCAGGCAATCTCTTGGTTACATTGTGCAAATCAGTTTGATATCAAATATGATAGGGTTGTCACATTTACCTTCATTTAATGTCATAACAGTGTTAAACACAGATATACATTATAAACATGTCCCTTTATTGGCCTTATCAGTTTCTGTGACTGAGGCACTGTTTTGCATCATGCCCTCTGCTGACAGTTTGAGCCATAAAGGTCTGTTCCTGTATACTACACAGGATTTATGAGGGGGCCTGGCATTTAAAAGAAAACATAAAAAAACACAGGACACAGTTCTTCTTGAAAAAACAAATGTTTTTTAGCTCACAGGCTAAAGAGAATTAACCCCTTGGCAGCTAAATCATGAGGTATTCGGGACACCTCCCCCAATAAGAGATGCAAAAGTGGGTGGCTACAAGTCACTCCAGCTGCGTATCAAAGAGGACACTCCTCCTGGTGTGAAAGACCATCAGCGTTACCATGCATACTGCCCTTTTTATGTTGTATGGTAAACTCATGCTGTTGTAGAGCTAGGCTCCACCTGAGGAGTTTATTATTTGAGCCAGCTACCCTATGTAACCAGTGTAAGGGGTTGTGGTCAGTTATCACTGTAAACTGGCATCCATAAAGATAAGGCTGTAGCTTTTGCAAGGCCCAAACTGTAGCAAGGCACTCTTTTTCCACAGTGGCATATGCCACTTCATATGGAAGTAATTTCCTGCTGAGGTACACAATGTGGTGCTCCTCACCTTTCTTATCCACCTGACTCAGCACAGCCCCCAGCCCATAGTTAGAACATTCCGATTGCACTACGAATGTCCTGTGGAAATCAGGGGCCTGTAGTATAGGGGAGTCCATAAGGGCAATTTTCAATTAATTAAAAGCACTGTCACACTCAGGGGTCCATTTGACTGTTTGAGGTAGTTTTTTTTTTGTAAGGTCTCTAAGGGTTTGGGCTATGGTACTATAGTGTGGCACAAACTTTCTATAGTACCCTGCGGTACCCAGGAAGGACATAACCTGTATCTTTGTCTTAGGGGTGGGCCAGGCCATTATGGCTTCAGTTTTACTTGGCTCGGGGTGCAGTACCCCTCCTCCAACTAGGTGACCCAAGTACTGGACCTCCCCCATGCCCAGCTGGCACTTGTCTGGTTTGATAGTTAGCCCAGCAGTGGCTATTCAGTACAATATGCTGGCTAAATGTGTGAGGTGTTCCTCCCAGGTATCACTGAACACTGCAATATCATCCAGGTATGCGACAGCTTGCCCCTTTAGCCCCTCCAACAAGTGGTTAACTAGCCATTGGAATGTGGCAGGGGCATTTTTCATCCCAAAGGGCATCACTTGGAATTCATAGAACCCAAAAGGAGTGATAAAGGCAGACCTCTCTTGTGCTTCTGGGGTCATAGGGATCTGCCAGTATCCCCTGCTAAGATCCATGATACTAAGAAACTTGGCCCCTGCTAGCCTGTCCAGTAGCTCATCTATGCGAGGCATAGGATAGGCATCAAATTCAGTCACTAAATTTAGCTTTCTGTAATCTACACAGAACCTAGTGGTTTTGTCCTTTTTGGGGACTAGTACTACTGGGGAGGCCCAGGGGCTGTGGGCCCTGCAAATCACTCCCAGCTCTAGCATCTCCTCTATCTCCATTTTTATGTCCACACTGACCTGCAAGGATACCCTGTACTCTGTTCGTCTGAGGGGATGGTGATTCCCAGTGTCTACATGATCTGTGACTAAGTGTGTCCTGCCAGGCTTCCCTGTGAACATGCTGTAGTAAGGCCTAAGAACCTCAGACAGCTGATTCCACTGATCCCCAGTTAAGTGGGCACTAATCTGGGTGGCTTCTATGGTGTTGTTTTTTTGGTGGGGGCCAGCAAATCAACAAGGGGGTCAGTCTCATGCTCTTCTCTAGGCAAACTACACACAGTTAACACGGTGGGTTCTCTGTCATAATAGGCTTTTATCATATTTACATGCTAGATTTTTTGCCTTTTACCCTCCTCATCCAGAGACACCACATAGTTCACATCATTCATTCTTTTTAGGATAGTGAACAGACCCTCCCAGGCAGCCTGTAGTTTGTTCTGTCTCATGGGTATTAAAACAAGCACTTTCTGTCCCACATCATACACTCTCTCTCTGGCATTCCGGTCATACCACTGCTTCTGCTTTGACTGGGCAGCCTTTAGGTTTTCCTGTACCTCTCCCCCTAGGCTATGCATTCTATCCTGAAGCCCCAATGTTACCTTATCTTCAACAGTCACAGGTTGTAAGTTCTCATTGGTACTTTCCTCTGGCCTGGTTACAAACAAATCAGAAGATGATAATCCTGAGGAGCGGCCTCCTCCTGCTGATGCTGAAGGTTTCTTCATCTCTGGGCAGGTAGTGCTGATGTGACCCATTATTTGACAAGCATAACACTTGCGGGTATCTCCCTGCCCAGGTGCAGCACCCGCCCCTACTTTCCCAGAGGGAGCAGACACACTAGACAAAGGCACAGCAGGTTTTGTGAAGGGGGGTCGTGCAGCAGCTCCTTTCCAGGTGGATCCCCCCTTAGCAAAAGGATTTTCTCCCATTCCCTGGTGACCTGTTGGCTGTGTAAAAATCAGCCAGCTCACCAGCTTCCAATGCTGTAGAAAGCAAAAAATTGCACAAGCACCAAGGGTATAATAAGCTTGTTTGCAGGTGTGCCAACTATTGGACCTGCACCAAGGTCCCAAACAGGCAATCCAAAAATAATGATATAGCTGCACCACCAACTGTATTAAAACATCATGATTTTATTGTGCCACTTAAAACAGACAACGTTTCGGAATTATTTTTAGAACTGTTAAACCTTTACCAAAAACATCCTTAAACAAAGGATAAAAAAATAAAAAAGGTCAGCCAAAAAATGGGGAAGTATATCAATTGTTGTCAATTAATCCAATTTTTAAGGTAAAGAAAGAGTTGGAAACGTGTTTTAAGAGCCTTGAAGATTGGGGTGATTGACAACAAAATAACAAAATTTATTTTGGATACAGAGGACATTATACCTGTCCTATATATGCTCCCAAAGGTCCATAAAAATTTAGAAAAACCTCCTGGCCGCCCCATAGTGGCAGGGGTAGGTTCTACACTATCTAAAGCTTCTATATATTTAGACAGAGTCCTTAGACCCTATATACATTCCACCTCTTATATTAGGGACACAGGAGATTTCATCAATAAATTACAAAATATAGTCCTTGAGAATAACAAAGGTATACTTTATAGTCTTGATGTAACTAGCCTTTACACCTCAATCACTCATGAGGCTGGTGTAGGGGCAGTGAATAGATGTTTGGTTCAGGATGTAAATATCAATAGTGATCAGCGAAACTTTGTTCTGGATCTTTTGAACATTGTATTGAGATGTAATTTCTTTCTTTTTCAAGATAACTTTTATCTGCAATTACAGGGCACGGCCATGGGTTCCAATGTCGCCCCAACCTATGCAAATATTTATATGAACACATTTGAAGAGTATTTTGTTTATAACCATCAACTGTTTCATCTATATGGCGCCACATTGTGGCGCTATATAGATGACATATTTGGCATTTGGTTGGGCGACATTGGAACCCTGGAACAGTTTGTTAATGATCTCAACAGTGCTACACAGCATATAAAGTTCAAACTGACCATAAGTGAGGAAAGGATTGATTTTCTTGATACCTCAGTGTACAAACAAGAGGGGTTGTTATCTGTAGATCTTTTTAAAAAACAGACAGATTATAATAATCTATTGCACTATAAGAGTGTGCACTCTCCTGCTCTATTAAAGAGTTTACCCAAAAGCCAATTTATGCAGGTAAGACGAATTGTCTCAGACGAAAATTTGGTAAAAGAAAGATTATTGGAAATGGGTGAACACTTTAAACAGAGGGGATACCCAAGTAATTTAATTGAGCAGGGGATTAAGGATGTATTGCAGATCCCTAGGACAGAATTACTTAAGGACAGAATGAGAAATTAGAAGAATAAAAGAATGATCTTTGTTAATGAATATTCTCCTTGGAGTAATCAAATACAAAAAGTACTAAGAAAACATTGGCACATTTTACAAATTTCCAATCCAAATGTTGAAGAATTTTCCAGTCCTCCCATGGCTGCCTTTAAAAGGGGCAAGAACCTTAAAGATACACTTGTTTAAGCTGATGTGGGCCCAAGGAGTAGAATTACCCAGGGACACATTGGGCATAAAAACCTGGGATGTTTTCCATGCCTTAATTGTCAAAACTGCAATAGTATCATTAGGGGCCCCATTTTTACTCATCCCTTGTCAGGTAAGAAATATAAACTTAAGGATTACTACACTTGTAATTCTAAGTTCGTGGTATATTTAATCAAGTGCCCATGTGGCTTAGGGTATGTGGGCGAGACCACCAAGAGGGTACGGGAACGTATCAACCAACACAAAAGTAATATCAGGACAGGAAAATTAGATGCCCCTGTATCCCACCATTTTATCACTGCTGGACACCAAATTAATCAGCTCAGATTCCAGGTGCTGGAACATATAAGTCTACCTAGGAGGGGTGGTAATAGAGTTAGGTTGTTAAAGTATAGAGAATTATACTGGATTCATGAACTAGGGACGATGGTACCCAATGGAATGAACAGGGAAATGGACTGGAGTGTATGTCAGTAAATATGGATGATTATGTGCTTGATAGCAGTTTAACTGGCAAGTTTTTCTAAAAAAAACTCTTTGGTTTAGAAATTCAGGGATACGGATAGCTGTAATTAACCCAGTTCTTTTGACATCCTTTGTTGAAAGTCTTTTGTGATATATTGGAATTTAAATATATTTGGCTAATATCTTTTTGAATTTAATACTGATTGTGTAGAAAGGTTTAAGAACTGACATAAATTTTATAAAAAAGATTTTTTGGCTGACCTTTTTTTATTTTTTTATCCTTTGTTTAAGGATGTTTTTGGTAATGGTTTAACAGTTCTAAAATTAATTCTTTCTTCAAGATGACCATCTAATAAGATCTAGTTGAAGAGGAAATAATTAAAACTGGCCTTCTTTCTCAAAAGATATTGGAATTAGCAATGTTAAAAAGAAAAAAAAACTTTTTTTTGTTATTTTTTGAAGATAGTATATTGAAATTTAATAACCAATGACAATAAGTGTATATTCAATGATTTTGTATACTTGGTTGGTTAACTTGATGTATGATTAACAATGATGAAAAAAACCTTTTTTTATTTTCTCTTTATGTCCTTTGTTGAAAATTATGATAAATGTAATAAGAGATGTAAATTATGACCACTAGATGGCATTAAGCACAATAAAATGTTGTATTAAGTTAACACAGGTGAGAGTAGGTGTGTTGGGTGGAGCCGCAGCCTTTATAAGGTTTGTTTTTAGAGTTGTATATTAGACATGAATAAGGACATGGGTCTGAAACATTGTCTGTTTTAAGTGGCACAATAAAATCATGATGTTTTAATACAGTTGGTGGTGCAGCTTTATCATTATTTTTGGACCAGCTTCCAATGCTGTTATGGGTTTATGATCCAAAACCCATTCTTGAACGTCTGCTGGGCACAGCTGCAAAAATTGCTCCTTCACTATCAGCTCTTCCAGCTCCTCCATAGTGGCAACCTTTAGCCCTATGACCCACTGTTTAAAGGCTGTCATCAGGTTTCCAACAGCTGCAGTATAGCTCTCGGACGAACCTTTCTGCAGAGAACGGAATTTCTTCCTGTACACCTCAGGAGTAAGATTATATCTCCTCTGCAGTGCAGCTTTGATGGAATCATAGTCCAGATCAAATTCTGTGGGTAGTTCAGCAAAATCCTCCAGTGCAGGACCTTTCAGACTAGGGGTAAGATACTTGGCCTACTGCTCCTTTGGAATCTGGAACTGTCTGCAAACTTTCTCAAAGCTACGCAGGAATACATCCACATCACCATCTTTCTCCAGAGTGGGAAAATTCTCCGCACGCACTAGAGGTGAGTCTCTAGGTTCACTAACAACAGGTGAGACCATCCCTCTCTCCAACCATACAAGCTGTAGCTGATACTCTCTCTCAGCCTGTCTCTCCGCTGCTTCCACAGCCACCTGTCTCTCAGCCACAGCAGCCTGTCTCTCAGCTACAGCAGCCTGTCTCTCATAAAATTTTGCAATCAGCTCCTTGCGCAAACTTGCATCCACTGAGCCCATATGTTTCAGAACAGTTTGCAAATAACAGTAAAATGGATCCTCAGTTCCTGATGAATCACTGCCCCCAGCTGCAGACACCTCTCCTGAGACATCCGCTGGGGTGGCTTGGCTGTTATCATATTCAATAAGGAGTTGTATTAGTCCATCTTTGTTCTTTCCACGGGATGGGATATCTCGCTCCTGGCATAACAGTGCCAACATTTCCTTCATTTGTTGCTGATATAACTCCATAGTAAAAATAAAATAGAAAAGAAAAACAGAGAATAGGGAAGGGGACTGTTTGCAATGTGTAACTATATAATACACAATTATATAGCCTTTGGAAATTGTGAGTTACTAGACGTAACTATATAATACACAATTATATAGCCTTTGGAAATTGTGAGTTACTAGACGTAATAAAAGAAATGCCCAAAACTCCCCTTTAAAGCCACCCAAACTAAACTAATATCTAGCTGCCACCACTTAAGATTATATGATATGGGAAATCTTAAGGAAACCTTAGATTTACACATTAACTCTTACAATACAATTTAGAAGAAAATAACCTAAATATACAGTTCTAATATTCCAGTCTCTTTCAGTAACGTGGTTCAATTATTAGACAAAGGCCAAAGCTTAATAAATGAATTATTTATTATGCCAAAAATAATTGAAGTGAAGAAAATAACAGGCCTAATACTCGCCTAGCTTATAAGTCTGTCCCAGGGAGATGGGCAAGAGAAGATGGTCACTCATGCTGTAGCAGCCTCCCATGTAGAATGAACAATTTTACATGTTGAAACATCAAACTTTATACAATTTTCAAGAGATCAGGTTGCTTCCCAACCCTTTTTGCAGGGGCTAGGAAACCCCCTACCTTTTATGACCTCCAATAAACTCTAAGTCTTTGCCTGAACTGATAGAACACATTATAATTTCTGATAGGTAAATCTATTTTCATATAAGCAGGCAGGCAATCTATTGGTTACATTGTGCAAATCAGTTTGATATCAAATATGACAGGGTTGTAATATTTACCTTCATTAAATGTCATAACAGTGTTAAACACAGATATACATTATACCCATGTCCCTTTATTGACCTTATCAGTTTCTGTGACTGAGGCACTGTTTTGCATCATGCCCTCTGCTGACAGTTTGAGCCATAAAGGTCTGTTCCTGTATACTACACAGGATTTATGAGGGGGCCTGGCATTTCAAAGGAAACACAAACAAAGGACACAGTTCTTCTTGAAAAAACAAATGTTTTTTAGCTCAGAGGCTAAAGAGAATTAACCCCTTGGCAGCTAAATCATGAGGTATTTGTGACAATCACCTATTCAGAAGCAGTACCATGGTCACTTCCTATAGGAAAATACAAATAGCTCTTAGCTTACTTCCAGTACAGCATCAAGGACGCAGACATTTTACCCCA
Organism: Bombina bombina; assembly: GCF_027579735.1. NCBI lineage: Eukaryota > Metazoa > Chordata > Amphibia > Anura > Bombinatoridae > Bombina > Bombina bombina. The sequence goes on along the minus strand of NC_069501.1, from coordinate 904,775,679 downwards.
GGCTGCTGAATGCACAATGACAAAGATCTCTTAGTGTGGCCATGGACCTATGCATCAGCAGTCTCTCCACACTCAGCTCTCCCACTGGCTCTATAGTCTTAAATAGCATGGCTCTTGCTGTGTCTTGGGACCTTCTAAAAGGCAACCTAAAGTGGGAGTAAAATTAAGGTTAATAATAAATGGTTTACCCTACACAAAATGCCAAGTGACTTTTTAAGCATTATTAATACATTTAATATTTACATAAATGAGCTCTAGGAAAAACTTTTGAAACTGGTATCTTTTTAGCTTAAAGACCATTTGAATCCTAATTATTAAGCAATTAATAAGCTTTATTAACTCCTCAATGTTTGAGTAAGCAAATGTTTTAGGAAAGTTTTTTTCCATGCAGTAATTTTTTTCTAGAAGGATTGAACGATAATATGATAATCTGGGATGTGTTGCATTAAGTGGATGTTTGTTTTGTTACTCTGAAAATGCCATGTCTACTTCAATAATTGCAATTTTATGCAGTGTGTTAAAAAATTTTTCAAACATCATACTCTAGATTTATCTATCATAACATTTTTTTGAATCCCTTTTGCAAAAATTAAGTGCATAGATTAGGTAGGGATTTTTGCTTCCAAGAATAAAAATGTATGGATAAAGGGCATGTTCACATATTTTACTCCCATTGACCATCATTGAATTTTATCAGGATTTTCCCAGATCTTCATGGAAGCAAAATATGCCAGCTAATGAATTCAGTATTAATCATGAATGAACAACATATCACAATGATTTGTTTCACTTAACCATTTATATAAATTCATAGCATGTGTGCAATTAGTAATTCCATATATTTGTGAGTAATTTTATAATTGATATTTTTAACATTTTATATCTCTACTTTATTTCAATCATAAATGAATATTTACATCCAAGAAATTCCTCTCAATAGGTGTTAAGAAGAAGATACTGAATTTAAATAAATCTAAAACTATTTAAAATATGCAGTAAATGTGTTTTCTTATGAATTTGAATACTGATGTTAAATTGTTCCCAAAAAGGATATATAGGGGTCTTACATGGCAGCAATGCATTTTAAAAACATAAAATAAATGGGTTATCTTAGGGTTTCCAAATTATTTGAAATGGGTTAATTCAGAAAACCCATTGAAAATTTAATAAAAATATAACTCAATTAAATTCAATACATTTCATAAAGGTCAGCTTGGGTCATCATACCAACAATAAACACTTCAGCAGAAGATCTGACCATATCCAAAGTCTGTTTAAGTGCAATTTGCTACCACATACATTATTACATTTGCTTAGTTTTACTTCTAACTTCTAAAAATAATTTTGTTCTTCCAAAGGAATAAGGTATGTTAGATTATTTCTCAAGTTAACAATCCATCTTCTCAAGGACAAGTATTCTCTAAAGGTCACCAATTGTTCAACATTCTAAAATTTTATTTTTTTTGTTTGTTTTTTGTTTTAGTTTCTTTTTAGTGTGCTGTTTGAACTATGTGTCTGTGAATAGTATATAAGGGAATAATACAATCTGTGTATTTATTTATAGCAGTTTCATTAAATAATTGATTGGCTACAGTGAGTGAAAGAATAATAATGTATCTTTAGTGAAGAACACTGCTTAAAAACAATGACATATAACATTAGAGTAGATGTTCTAAGGGGTGGACAAACTAAGAAGTGATATACAAAAATTGGAGGGTTGGATAAATGACTGGGATCTAAAGTTTAACACTGCAAAATGTGCAGTGTAAAAATGTGCATTTAGGGAAAGAAAAATCCAAACGTTAATTACAGACTTAGGGGCATAATTATCAAGCTCTGTATGGAGCTTGATGCCCATGTTTCTGGCGAGCCTTCAGACTCACCTGAAACACAAGTTATGAAGCAGCGGTCTAAAGACCGCTGCTCCATAACCGGTCCGCCTGCTCTGAGGCGGCGAACAGACATTGCCAGAAATCAACCTGATCAAATATGATAGGGTTCATTGACACTCCCTACTAGCAGCCAATTGGGTGCGAATCTGCAGGGAGCGGTATTGCACCAGCAGTTCACAAGAACTGCTGGTGCAATGATAAATGCAGAGAGCATATGCTGTCGGCATTTATCTATGTGCAGCGGACATGAACCGCACAATGATAATTTGGCCCCTCAAAGTTTACTAACTGTTACATATGAGGAATGGAACTTTAAAATTATTATTTCAGAGAATTTAAAATGTAGTAAACAATGTATTGCAGCGAGAAAGTAGAATGCTTGGTTTCAGAATTATGCTTTGTTAAAGCAATGTAGATTTGCAACACATATTTGTTTAAAGCAAGTAGCACAAAGCAAACATCAAGTTCCTTCAGAGACAACCTCCATTGTAAGATAATCTATTTAGTGCAAATAAGTCAAATCTTCTAAAAACAACATTTAAGCCTCAAGTATACATAGCTAGATTACGAGTTTGGCATTATGAGTGAAAAAGCAGCGTTATGCTTCATAACGCTGCTTTTTCCCTACCGCTGCTATCACGAGTCTTGTAGGTATAGGTGTACCGCACACTTTTTTTGCCGTCACGCAACGTCAGTACCGCATTTTTAAAAAAGTCCTTTCTTAATGGGACTTCCATAGCACCGGAATTACGAGATTTGCCTGGGAGGCCAAAAAGTGAGCGGTACACCCTATACCGACAAGATTCTTACCGCCATCTAAAGTCAGTAGTTATGAGTTTTACGCTACAAAGCTGTAGCATAAAACTCATAACTAAACTGTTACAAAATACACTAACACCCATAAACTACCTATTAACCCCTAAACTGAGACCCTCCCGCATCGCAAATACTGAAATAAAATTATTAACCTCTAATCTGCCGCTCCAGACATTGCCGCCACTTAAAACATTTATTAACCACTATTCCGCCGCTCCCTGACATCGTTGCCACTAAAATAAAATTATTAACCCCTAAACCACTGCCCTCCAGCATCAAAAACACAATTTAAATATAATTAACCCCTAATCTGCCATCCGCTCACTCCTCCACAATAATAAACCTATTAACCCCTAAACCTAACCCTTACATAACCCTAACACCCCCTAACTTAAATATAATTAAAATAAATTTAAATAAAACCTACTATTAATAACTAACTAATTCCTATTTAAAACTAAATACTTACCTATAAAATAAAACATGCGCTAGCTACAATATAACTATAGTTACATTGTATCTATCTTAGGTTTTATTTTTATTTCACAGCTAAGTTTGCATTTATTTTAACTAGGTAGGCTAGTTAGTAAATAGTTATTAACTATTTACTAGCTACCTAGTTAAAATAAATACAAACTTACCTGTAAAATAAAACCTAACCTGAGTTACACTAACACCTAACATTACAATAAAATTAAATAAATTAATTTAACAAAATACAATTATCTACATTACAAAACAAAATAAACACTAAATTACACAAAATAAAAAAAGATATTATCAAAAATAAAAACAAATTACTACTAATCTAATAGCCCTATGAAAATAAAAAAGCCCCCACAAAATAAAAAAACCCTAGCCTACACTAAACTGCCAATGACCCTTAAAAGGGTTTTTTGCGGGCATTGCCCCAAAGAAATCATCTCTTTTACCTGTAAAAAAAATACAAATAACCCCCCAACAGTAAAACCCACCACCCACACAACCAAACCCCCCAAATAAAATCCTATCTAAATAAACGTAAGCTAACCATTGCCCTGAAAAGGGCATTTGGATGGGCATTGCCCTTAAAAGGGCATTTAGCTCTTTTACTGCCCAAACCTTAAGCTAAAAATAAAACCCACCCAATAAACCGTTAAAAAAACTAACAATAACCCCCGAATATCCAATTACAGTTTTCGAAGACCGGACATCCATCCTCATCCAGGCGGCAAAGTCCTCATCCAAGCGAGCAGAAGTCCTCATCGAGGCTGGCAGAAGTCGTCATACAAGCGGGCCGAAGTCCTCATCAAAGCTAGCAGAAGTCTTCATCCAAGCGGGCAGAAGTCTTCATCCAGACGGCATCTTCTATCTTCATCCATCCAGCGCGGAGCGGGTCCATTTTCAAGACATCCGGCGCGCAGCATCCTCTTCTTACGATGGTTGCTGAAGTATGAAGTTTCCCTTTAAATTACGTCATCCAAGATGGCGTCCCTCACATTCCAATTGGCTGATATAATTCTATCAACCAATAGGAATTAAAGGGACATGAAATTTTAAAGGCCATTGGCAGTTTAGTTTAGGCTAGGGTTTTTTATTTTTTGGGGGGGGGGCTTTTTATTTTGATAGGGCCCTCATAGACATCAGTAGGGCTGCATTATAGAGCTTTATGCTCCGCGATTGCAGGTGTTAGGCTTTTTTTTTTTTTAGCCGGCTCTCCCCATTGATGTCTATGGGGAAATCGTGCACGAGCACGTCAAAACACTGCTTATTTTTGGGTGCAGTATGGAGCTCAACGAAACCATATCGCCCTCACAAGCCGTTTTTTTGCAAACCTGTAATAGCAGCGATATTAAAGGTGAGCGGTGAAAATAACTTGCAAGTTATTAGCGAGTCAGCCATAATGCAAAACTCGTAATCTGGCTGACTGTCTATTGTCTGCAAGGATCCATCATAATCTTCAAACACTTGTAACTATGCATTGTGTTTTCTCTGCTGCTTCTAGTACTAGAATAATGCTTCAGGGATTACCTTTAAATACTCATATTAATAGGATGTGAATATTAATCTAGTTTAATTTCAATAGAAACTCACCTTCTTGCTTTTGAAGAAAAATATGGCAACTCAAAGTCTAGGTCAGTATCCAAGCATAGTGGGTCATTTTGCGCTATGTATACAAATAGCTAGACATCTCCACCATCTTTACTCTCCTCCTTGATATTCTGTCAAAATCTGGTGGTGATTGCGCCACTGGAGCCCGAACATTGAGGTACCTGTTAGGCATGTTTCAAAGGTGGGTCAATAAGATGTGGCAGCAAATCTGGTCAGAAGTTGGACAGATGACCTGGAGTTCCTAATGCTAACCTCATTGGAGACAAGGTAATAATTATTGGAGTATCTTTTTAGATGTTGTGAAAACAGAAGATGATGTTGGATCTTGCTGTCTGGGATTTCTTTTTCTGCAGTCTTCTTTGTTGCAACAGCTGGAACAGTTCTCCAAGATACTAACTTTACTTTGTGATAAGCAGTTATATCACGGTTATTCTACAAAATGGACTTTCTCAGCTCTTCATCTATCAACTAGGAGTGGGATGAAACTAATATATTTTATTTGAAGCTTTATTAGAATATGCCCTACCAGCTTAATTGTACATATAGTTTTTGATAGCAGTTTGAAATCATTTTTATGACAATTTTTAAATGGCCAATAAAACCCTTGTTGAAAACTTGTCAGTCTGAAGATTTGGGATTCAATATGTTTTAATGCACTTTCAATCTGTATGTGTTCAGATGGTTTAACATATGGTTATTGAAGCCAAGAAGCATTAGATGCTCCACCATATGTTATAAAGTTGACTAATATGAAAGATTTTCTGTTTCTCTGTTCAGTTTTGTTATGATCGTCAGCCTCTGTCTATGCACTTGAACCAGTTTTGCTTTCATATATATTCATGCAATACATCTTTATCTAGTGAATCTCACTCGCAGAGCGTAGATTGTAAGATAAAGGGCTCCATGTGTTAGAAGGCCTTCCCAGCATATGAGCAGCATATGAAAAGGGATGTGTAAATCCTGCCCCTTCTCTTGCATGACCAATCACGAGGGAAGAGTCTGTTAATCACCCTAGCAAATGAGTCTGTGTTGATTTCTCTTCACCCCCTCAGAGGTGGTGAAGATTGTAAGAAGCAGTGGTCTAATGATTACCTTTCAAGAATGTGTGTGTGTATATATATATATATATATATATATGTATATATATATATATATATATATATATATATATATATATATATATATATATATATATATATATATATATATATATATATATATATATATATATATATATATACATTGATTGGAGTAGCCATGTTAGTCCAAAGATTTAGATATCAAAATAACAAGAGTATTGCATTGAGCAATGATACTTTTTTTATTGGACTAACTATACATGTATAAGTTGACAAGCTTTCGGAAAAGTTCCTTCCTTTATCAAGTCTGAAGCAATACTGACCAATTCAATTGAATTTACAGATTGTATATTAAAACACAGAATAGCTAAGAAGACAGTGCAGGGAGAGGAGGAGGTGTCGTAAAAATCATGAGGGGGGCTTAGGTAACAGGCAGACAGTGTCCAGTATAGGAGAACAGACAGGGGAAATATATAGCTATACATAGAGCATATACTGACATAAAGTTATATATCAACATTGAATCAATATCTATAAAGATGTGACATTTTATATACAGGGGGAATACAAAAGTTAAAAAAAAGACAAAAGTGTGGACATAGGCTTACCTGTGTACCTATGTATAAAGAATGTGGAATATACAATGTAATTGACTAAATGAAAGTACATTACAAACATTTTTGATAATGTGTTAAGAATCCAGAGACCACATTTAGTCCAGAATTAAACAGGTTGAAGTGCATTATCATTTTCATTTCAAAGGTTTTTCTTTCCATGGTGTTTTTGAAGTTGCCTCTGAGAATTTTGATTTTGAGGTTTTGGATGGAGTGGTCAGGTTGGGTGAAATGGTGACCAACAGGGGTGCAGTATTTTGTTTCACAGTGGTTTTTGATTGAGTGTTTGTGTAAGTTCATTCGAAGGTGCAGTTTTTGGCTTGTTTCTCCAATATAGGATCCCATTTCACATGCAGTGCAATGTATCATGTATACCACATTTGCAGATATACATGAATATGCCCCTTTAATGTTATAAGATTTATTATTGTGATTTGCTGTGCTGCTTTCACAAACTTGTTGACAGTTTGCAGAGTGCTTTATAGCTGCACTTGGTTCCATTCTGAGCGTTCTTTTTCTCAAGGGGTAGCTTCCTATGTACCAGTTTCTGCTTTAGGTTAGGTGGTTGTCTGTATGCCAGGATTGGGGGTTTTGGAAAGATTTTTTTGAGTGTGGGATCCTCTAAGAGTAGTGGCTGTAAGTCTTTTATGATTTTTCGTATCCCTTCCACAGCAGGGTTGTATTTGACTACTAGTGGGATACGTGATATGTTTTTCTTCTCCCTGTATTGTAGTAAGTGTTCATGTGGAGTATTGAGGACAGAGTTAATGTTTTTATTTATAATCCTTGTTTTGTAACCTTTTTCTCTGAATGATTGGGACAGTGTGATGAGGTGTTTGTCACGGTCCTTGGTATCTGAGCAAATTCTGTGGTATCTTGTAGCCTGACTGTAGATTATGGCTTTTTTAATGTGATTGGGGTGGGAGCTGGAGGTGTGGAGGTAGCTGCATCTATCTGTTGGTTTCCTGTATACAGATGAGTGCAGTTTTCCATTTTTGGATATTGTTGTATCCAGGAAGCTGACACAGTCTCTAGAAAAGTTCATTTTAAGCTTGATTGATGCATGAAATAGATTAAATGATTTATGAAAATGTTCAAGGTTTTTTTCTCCTTCTGTCCATATGATGAAAATATCATCGATGTAGCGAAAGTATTTGAAGGGTTTGTGAGGGTGAGTGGCTAGGAATCTCTGCTCTAAGTCAGCCATGAAGAGGTTTGTGTACTGTGGTGCCATTTTGGTGCCCATGGCTGTTCCCATGGTTTGTAAGTAGATGGAGTGGTTGAAGATGAAATAATTGTGAGTAAGTATAAATTCTGTAAGTTTACTGACTGTAGAAGCACTATATATCTGGTTAGGGCTGTTGGAGGAAAGAAAGTTTAAGCAGGCATCAATACCATCTTTATGTGGAATATTGCTGTACAGAGATTCCACGTCCATTGTCACAAGTATAGTATCCTCTGGCAATTCTGTTATCTGGCTGATTTTGTTAAGAAAATCAGTGGTGTCTTTTATAAAGCTAGTGGTGTTAATATCTAAGGGCTTAAGAATATTCTCCACTAGGCCTGATAGTTGCTCAGTCAGAGTGTCCATGCCTGATATTATTGGTCTTCCTGGGTTCCCTGGTTTGTGGATTTTTGGGAGCATGTAGAATGTCCCTATGCTAGGGTTAGAGGGCACCAGTTTATCCAGTTTATGCTGCGTGTGTTTAGGGAATGTTTTAATTAGTTTTCTAAGTTGCAAAGTGTATTCCTGGGTGGGGTCCTTTCCAAGTTTTTTGTAATAAGTTTGATCTGATAATTGTCTATTTCCCTCACTGATGTAGTCCTGTGTATTCATGATCACCACTGCTCCTCCCTTGTCCGCAGGTTTTATGGTAATATTTTCATTATTTCTTAAGTTTTTTATAGCGTTTTTTTCTAAGTGTGAGAGGTTATACATTATTTTTTTCTGCTGTGTGTTGAGTAGAGATGCAGTTCTCAACCGGAAGCTTTCAATATAGCTGTCCAATTTTGTGTTGCGTCCTGGTGCAGGTGTGAAGATTGTGTTCTTTTTCTTTTCATTGTAGTCCTCCCTAGTGCTCGTATTTTCTTTGTCATAGAAGAATTCTTTTAGCCGCAATCTCCTGAAGAATTCTTCTAAGTCTGAGTACAGTTGGATTTTGTCTAGATTTGTACTTGGACAGAATGATAATCCTTTAAACAGTACTGATATCTCTGGCCCTGACAGGTGGTAGTTTGAAAGGTTCACAATCCCTGAGTTTTCTGTGTGGTTTTCTTGATTGGTGACAGTTTGTGTTTTAAATGAGGTGCTGTTATTGTCTGTGGACGTTTGGTCATTTGTTGTTGTAGTTGATCTGTCACCTGGAGCTCTGTTTTCTTGCATTTGGTGTTTTATTCTGTTTTGTGACAGGCATGCAAGTTTCTTCTTTTTCTTCTTGATAAAATTTTGTTGTTGTGTTTTGTGGAAGTGTTTCATTTCTTTTTTAATTTCTTCATTGTACTCATTATTTACTTGTAGTTTTTGTAGTAGGAGCTGCTTTTGGTCTTTGATTATTTGCTTTTGCTGTATAGTTGATGAATTAGGTTATTTCTCAGTTTCTCACTGGTACGTCTGCAAAGTTTTTCAGCATACTCACAGTTATGAGTGGTTGCAAGTGGATTCTTAATTTTCAGTCCATTTGGAATGAGATTAATTTTTTTGCAGGATGATAGGAAGTATATATCACTGTTGATCTGTGTTTCTTTTGTGATCAGTTTCATGATTTGCTTCTTATTATGGCTATATTCAGTATCTTCCATAGTCACGTTGATTGGAGTAGCCATGTTAGTCCAGAGATGTAGATATCAAAATAGCAAGGGTATTGCATTGAGCAATGATACTTTTTTATTGGACTAACTAGACATTTATAAGTTGACAAGCTTTCGGAAGAGTTCCTTCCTTTATCAAGTCTGAAGAAATACTGACCAATTCAGATAGAGGCAGCTACCTCCACATCTCCAGCTCCCACCCCAATCACATTAAAAAATCCATAATCTACAGTCAGGCTACAAGATACCACAGAATTTGCTCAGATACCAAGGACCGTGACAAACACCTCATCACACTGTCCCAATCATTCAGAGAAAAAGGTTACAAAACAAGGATTATAAATAAAAAAATTAACTCTGCCCTCAATACTCCACGTGAACACTTACTACAATACAGGGAGAAGAAAAACATATCACATATCCCACTAGTAGTCAAATACAACCCTGCTGTGGAAGGGATACGAAAAATCATAAAAGACTTACAGCCACTACTCTTAGAGGATCCCACACTCAAAAAAATCTTTCCAAAACCCCCAATCCTGGCATACAGACAACCACCTAACCTAAAGCAGAAACTGGTACATAGGAAGCTACCCCTTGAGAAAAAGAACACTCAGAATGTAACCAAGTGCTGCTATAAAGCACTCTGCAAACTGTGTCAACACGTTTGTGAAAGCAGCACAGCAAATCACAATAATAAATCTTATAACATTAAAGGGGCATATTCATGTATATCTGCAAATGTGGTATACATGATTCATTGCACTGCAAGCCAAAAACTGCACCTTCGAATGAACTTACACAGACACTCAATCAAAAACCACTGTGAAACAAAATACTGCACCCCTGTTGGTCACCATTTCACCCAACCTGACCACTCCATCCAAAACCTCAAAATCAAAATTCTCAGAGGCAACTTCAAAAACACCATGGAAAAAAAAACCTTTGAAATGAAAATGATAATGCACTTCAACCTGTATAATTCTGGACTAAATGTGGACTCTGGCTTCTTAACACATTATCAAAATTTTTTGTAATGTACTTTCATTTAGTCAATTACATTGTATATTCCACATTCTTTATACATAGGTACACAGGTAAGCCTATGTCCACACTTTTGTCTTTTTTTAACTTTTGTATTCCCCCTGTATATACAATTTCACATCTTTATAGATATTGATTCAATGTTGATATATAACTTTATGTCAGTATATGCTCTATGTATAGCTATATATTTCCCCTGTCTGTTCTCCTACACTGGACACTGTCTGCCTGTTACCTAAGCCCCCCTCATGATTTTTACGACACCTCCTCCTCTCCCTGCACTGTCTTCTTAGCTATTCTGTGTTTTAAGATACAATCTGTACATTCCATTGAATTGGTCAGTATTGCTTCAGACTTGATAAAGGAAGGAACTCTTCCGAAAGCTTGTCATCTTATAAATGTATAGTTAGTCCAATAAAAAAAGTATCATTGCTCAATGCAATAGTCTTGTTATTTTGATATCTAAATATATATATATATATATATATATATATATATATATATATATATATATATATATATATATATATACATATATAGATATACACATATATACAGTCACCAGCCACTTTATGGTAACTTGGTAACAAAAATTGCTAATCAGCCAATCACAGGGCAGCAATTCAATGCATTTATGGATCTAGACGTGGTGAAGACGACTTGCTGAAGTTTAAACCGAGCATCAGAATCGGAAGGAAAGGAGATTTAAGTGACTTTGAATGTGGCATGATTGTGTGTGCCAGGCGGGCTGGTCTGAGTATTTAAAAAACTGCTGATCTACTAGGATTTTCATGAACACGTCTTGTTGATGTCAGAGGAGAATGGGCAGGCTGGTTTGAGATGATAGAAAGGCAACAGTAACTCAAATAACCACTTGTTAAAACCAAGTTATGCAGAATACCATCTCTGAATGCACAACACATCGAACCTTGAAGACCAAACCGAGTGTCATGCCTGTCAGCTAAAAACAGGAAACTGAGGCTACAATTCTCACAGGCTCACCAAAACTGGACAATATAAGATTGCAAAAATGTTGCATGGTCTGATGAGTATTGATTTCAGCTGCAACATTCAGATGGTAGGGTCAGAATTTGATATAAACACCATGAAAGCATGGATCCATCCTGCCTTGTATCAACGGTTCAGGTTGGTGGTGTAATGGTGTGGGGGATATTTTCTTGGAACACTTTGGGCCCCTTAGTACCAATTGAGCATCATTTAAATGCACAAATCTGACACATTCCATGCAAAACTAAAAAAATTGACTGGACAGAATTATTGGCAAAGTTCTCAAAATTGTAAGAAATAATTGCATTCCAAGTTTGTGATGCTCCTGTAATTTGTAATTAAACTCACCTGTATCAATTAACAGGTGCTGAAAATATAGAAATCACACTGACAACCAGTTAAAATGGAGAAACATTGATTGAACCTTTGTGTTGTATGTCTCTGTGTGCCACACTGAACATGGAGAAGAGAAAGAGCAGCAAAGAATTGTCTGAGGATTTGAGAACAAAATTTATAGAAAAGCATGGACAATCTCAAGGCTACAAATCCATCTCCAGAGATCTTAATGTTCCTGTGTCCACTGTAACAAAGGATTATTTGAATGGTACATAAAGAACCTCGATCAACCTCCAGACAAATTAAAGCTGACCTTCAGACACAGGGTACAAATGTGTCAGCTCGCACTATACGTCGCCATCTGAATAAAAAGGGACACCATGGTAGGAGACCCAGGAGGACCCCACTGCCGACACAGAAATATAAAAAACCCAGATTGGAATTTGCCAAAAGTTACCTGAGGAAGCTAAAATCCTTTTGGGAGAATGTGCTGTGGATAGATAGATGAAAAAAAAATGACAGCTTTTTGGTAAAGCCCATCATTCTACTTTTGTCAGCAAAGAAATTAGGCTTTTAAAGAAAAGAATACAGTCTCTACAGTCAAACATGGTGAAGGTTCACTGATGTTTTGGGTATGCTTTGCTGCTCCAGGCACTGGATGTCTTGACTTTGTACATGGCATTATGAAATCTGAAGACTACCAAAAAATTATGTGGTGTAATGTAGGGCCCAGTGTCAGAAAGTAAGTTCTCCGTCAGAGGTCATTGGTCTTTCAGCAGGATAATGACCCAAAGCACACGTCAAAAAGCACCCAGAAATGGTTTAAGACAAAGTGCTGGAGAGTACTAAACTGGCCAGCAATGAGTCCAGATCTCAATCCCATAGAGCACCTGTGGAGAGATCTCAAAAAGCAGTTGGGAAAAGGAACCTTTCGAATCTGAGAGACCTGGAGCAATTGGTGATAGAACAGTGGTCCACAATTCCTATAGAGAGGTGTAAGAAGCTCATTGATGGTTTCCGGAAACAATTGATTTCAGTTATTTTTTTCCAAGGGGTATGCTACCAAATATAAAATTGAGGGTGCCAGAAGGAGTAAACCTTGCAGAAGGAGTACATTAATTTCCAGGCTTAGACCATTCCCTATAAATCATGTCAGAGACAGCATCAGGAATAGGATAAACCTCAGAGAGATTAATAACAGTCTTAAAAACTGAATTTAAATGATTACCATCAGAAACTTTAGTATCTTTAACCCCTAAAGAAAATTAAGATCTCATTTAAAAGGACATTAAAGTCAAAATTAAACTTTCATGCTTCAAATTGAGCATGCAATTTTAAGCAATTTTCTAATTTACTCCTATTATCAATATTTCTTCCTCTTAATACAACCCCAATTCCAAACAAGTTGGGACAGTATGGAAAATGCAAAAAAACAAAAAAAAAGAGTCATTTGAAAATTCAATTCACCCTGTACTATATTGAAAACACATTATTAACACATTATTTGATGTTTAACTTTGTGAATGTAATGTATTTTTTAAAATATACACTCATTCCAAATCTGATGACTGCAACGCACTCCACAAAAGTTGTTTACCACTGAGTAACATTACCTTTTTTTAAATAACAATTATTAAGTGTCTGAAGACTCGCCAGAAACACGGGCCCACAAGCTCCGTTCGAAGCTTGATAAATGGGCCCCATTGTCTGGATGGCAGCATATGTTGCTCAAAAATGTATACATATCTTTCTGCATTAATAGTGCCCTCACAGATGTGCAAGCTACCCATGCCATGGGCAATGACACCCCCCCCATACCATGACAGACGCAGGCTTTTGGACCTGATGCTGATAACAGCTTGGATTGTGCTTTTACTCTTTGGCCCTGAGAAGACAATGGCCCATATGTATCAAGGTCTGTCGGACCTGATCCGACAGTGCGGATCAGGTCCAACAGACCTCGCTGAATACAGTGAGCAATACGCTCGCCGTATTAAGCATTGCACCAACAGCTCACAAGAGCTGCTGGTGCAACGCCACCCCCTGCAGACTCGCGGCCAGCAGGGGGGTGTCAATCAGCCTGATCGTACTCGATCTCATTCCAAATCTGATGACTGCAACGCACTCCACAAAAGTTGTTTACCACTGTGTAACATTACCTTTTTTTAAATAACAATTATTAAGTGTCTGAAGACTCGCCAGAAACACGGGCCCACAAGCTCCGTTCGAAGCTTGATAAATGGGCCCCATTGTCTGGATGGCAGCATATGTTGCTCAATAATGTATACATATCTTTCTGCATTAATAGTGCCCTCACAGATGTGCAAGCTACCCATGCCATGGGCAATGACACCCCCCATACCATGACAGACGCAGGCTTTTGGACCTGATGCTGATAACAGCTTGGATTGTGCTTTTACTCTTTGGCCCTGAGAAGACAATGGCCCATATGTATCAAGGTCTGTCGGACCTGATCCGACAGTGCGGATCAGGTCCGACAGACCTCGCTGAATACAGTGAGCAATACGCTCGCCGTATTAAGCATTGCACCAACAGCTCACAAGAGCTGCTGGTGCAACGCCACCCCCTGCAGACTCGCGGCCAGCAGGGTGGTGTCAATCAGCCTGATCGTACTCGATCTCCGGCGATGTCTGTCCGCAAACATGGGGCATCAAGCTCCATTCGGAGCTTGATACATATGCCCCAATGGCTGTTTTTTTTTCAAAAACTATTTGAAATGTTGACTCATCGGACAATAAAGCTTAATTCCACTGTGCTACTGTCTATCTCAGATGAGACTGAGGTCAGAGAAGTCGGCAGCGCTTCTGGACAGTGTTGATGTATGGCTTCTGCTTTGCATAGTAAAGCCTAAACTTGCATCTGTGGATGCAGCAGCGAATAATGTTGACTGACAATGGTTTAACAAAGTATTCCCAAATCCATGAAAAGAACAACAAACAAAAAGCAGCACTTCACCAATATTTTGTAAACCGTAACAATGTTACCAATAGTCTTGCAACCAGACTAGTCCTCTGTAAAACATACAGGGATAGGAATGATTCCACCCACTGTTCTGAATTTTTCCAATCGATCCTATTGCGGCCGCTCTCCGTCCTTTGTCTCTCTCCCCACACTGGATAGCAACGTAATACATTACCAAGAAGGGAACGGATGAAGCTTCCCACTGTGACTCCAGCCGTGTGCAGTTCTCAGAAGTGACGGTGAGGCGTACAAGCTGGCTGTGGGCTTCCTTGCTTCCAGACCGCATATGTTCACATCATAGATTGTGAAAGGCTCATTCTTACCTACCATTTGTAAGTAGGATTTGTATTGTGTCATGTATACTTGCTAATAAAATTACTACCTTGAATCTGGTCCTTCTGCTCTGTTCTTACTTCACAGTTCAAGTTGTATTCCCAAATCCATGTCAAGATATCCATTACAGACTCATGACAGTTTTTTGAGACAGTGACGTCTGAGGTATTGGAGATCACATGCATTAAGAAGTGGTTTTCAGCCTTGCCCTTTGCGCATTGAGATTTCACCGGATTTCTTGAAACATATTAGCAGAGGTTAAGGAATAGGAGTATATTGTAAATCCATAAAGGGAAGCAAAAGACAAGTCCCTGCAACAAAATATTGAAGGTTTATGAAACATTTCCTATAAGGGGAAAATAGAATCACAAGCCATACCCCATATACATCTCTATGACATGCACTGTACTCTGAGGGAAAATCGGGCCTCAATATAGACTGGAAACCCCTCTCTCTGAAGAATAAAATGCATATTTCCATTCTCCAGCCACCTCCAGTGGAGGCAAAGTAAAGATTTAGGTATGTGTGAGGTGGGAGGGGTTTTATAGGTCTCTTGGGGTTTGAGAATCTTTGTCTCCTTCTAGTGGTAGAGAAGAGTAATTCCCAGGAGTAATGGATCATGGACTCTAACCACCTGTATGAAAGAATTATGTTAAAGCAAATGTATATGCACAAATGAGCCTTAAATGGATATTGTAAAGCAAAAAATGCTGATTTATACTCCTAGACCTGGGGTGCTCAAACTTGGTGTTCCAGAGAGTTTGGAACTATGTTTACCATGATGCTCAGCCAGCTGTTGCTCATTGTCTGGAGCACCAAGGTTCAGCACCCTTGGTCTAGGAGTATGACTAGGCAGTCAGGGAGTGTGGTTTGTTGGTCTGGAGGCATTGGTAATTGGAGAGGGAGGGTAAACTTACACCTTTTCCTTAATCCCAAAGGTAGGATTGGACTTTGAGACCCTATGATCCTTTGCAGAACGACCACTGCCTTAAAGAAACATAAAACCTCCCAAAAAATGCTTGGCTGCGCATACACTATAAGCTAGTCTCTCCACATCCCTCACCTTTCCACTCAATGTCGGGTCTCTTACTCGGCCTCCCCTTTACTAGTCAGGCCGCACGCTGATCTTTGTCCTCTCTGAAAGTCACAGATTTTATCTCAGGAGAGGGACAAGTGACGCTGAATGTTTTAGCCCAGAAATATGACATTCAACCCAAATTCGGGTTTGATTTGCTTAGACTCTCCTCTATACTTAAATCATGGGGTTTTCTGCATGGTCCCCATAGATCGATGACTCCTTGGGAAAAGAGACTATCCACTGACTCCCAGCATGTATCCCCCCTGTCTTTTCACTATCAGACCCTCCTAGAAGCCTCAGAACTTACTAAAACAAGGCACATGGAGGAGTGGGAGAAGGATTGGGGAGTAACACTGCGTTCAGATGTATGGTCGGATGCGATTCTACATACTAAAACATCTATTCACTGTACCACACTCTTTGAGTTGTTTTTTAAACTTCTAACTAGATGGCATTATGTTCCATCCAAGTTACACAAAATGTTTCCAAGTAGCTCACCCCTTTGCTGGAGGGGATGCCAAGGAGTAGGCGACCCTCACCATATTTGGTGGACTTGCCCCGCAATTGCTCCGTTGTGGCACAGGACTGAGAGGCTATGCCGCCTGGGACTGGTTAGCTCTTTACCTCCAGAAATGGCACTTGTTCATGCCGGTCTGCGTTCTGCTCCCGTGCCGAGCCGCATTTTGCTCATAACTATCATGATGGCTGTTAAATTATCAATTGCAAGGAGTTGGAAAAAAACTGAAAGCCCTAACTGGCAGGCCTGGTCCACCTCATCTCCTATTTCTGGTCCATGGAAAGCTATGTCTATGGCTCTCGCCAACAAATAGACCTTTATGCCTTGATATGGGAGCCCTGGGACCATCTGGGTGAGAAATCGATACTTATGATCTAAAAAGGGGACAAGTGGTCCCACATTACTCTGCACTCTATAGAGGAGTCCTGCTGCATCTTCCCTCCCTACCCCTCAAGTCACGCCAGGCATTATGTATTTCTTTAAGATATTCCTCCCCCTCTCCTTTTTTTTTTTTCTTCTCTCTCCCTCCCCTCTCCTGTCTCTACCTCCTCCCACCCCTCCCCCCTCCTCCTTTCTGCTCTACTCACAACATTGGCCGGTGATCTGCCATAAGGTTCCTTTTCCAATAGCATGCTATTTGAACATAGTCATAGTTTTCGGATTTTTCTGTTTTTGCGTGCGCCCACAAGCCTCTACTCAGACACTCATATAATGACATATAAAACTTGTTCACACAAGTTGTTTCCATAACCTTTAACCCCTTAATGACCGGACCATTTTTCAATTTTCTTACCCTTAATGACAATGGCTATTTTTACATTTCTGCGGTGTTTGTGTTTAGCTGTAATTTTCCTCTTACTCATTTACTGTACCCACACATATTATATACCGTTTTTCTCGCCATTAAATGGACTTTCTAAAGATACCAATATTTTCATCATGTCTTATAATTTACTACAAAAAAAATAATAAAATATGAGGAAAAAATGAAAAAAAAAACACACTTTTTCTAACTTTGACCCCCAAAATCTGTTACACATCTACAATCACCAAAAAACACCCATGCTAAATAGTTTCTAAATTTTGTCCTGAGTTTAGAAATACTCAATGTTTACATGTTCTTAGCTTTTTTTGCAAGTTATAGGGCCATAAATACAAGTAGCACTTCGCTATTTCCAAGCCACTTTTTTTCAAAATTAGCGCTAGTTACATTGGAACCCTGATATCTGTCAGGAATACCTGAATATCCCTTGACATGTATATATTTTTTGTTAGAAGACAACCCAAAGTATTGATCTAGGCACATTTTGGTATATTTTATGCCACCATTTCACCGCCAAATGCGAGCAAATAAAAAAAAAACTTTACATTTTTCACAATTTTAGGTTTCTCACTGAAATTATTTACAAACAGCTTGTGCTATTATGGCACAAATTGTTGTAAAAGCTTCTTTGGGATCCCCTTTGTTCAGAAATAGCAGACTTATATGGCTTTGGCATTGCTTTTTGGTAATTAGAAGGCCGCTAAATGCTGCTGCGCACCACACGTAAATTATGCCCAGCAGTGAAGGGGTTAATTAGGTAGGTTGTAGGGAGCTTGCAGGGTTAATTTTAGCTTTAGGGTAGAGATCAGCCTCCCACCTGACACATCCCACCCCCTGATCCCTCCCAAACAGCTCTCTTCCCTCCCCCACCCCACAAATGTCCCCGCCATCTTAAGTACTGGCAGAAAGTCTGCCAGTACTAAATAAAAGGAGTTTTTTTTTTATTTATAAAAAAAAAAAAATATTTTAGCTGTGATGGACTCCTGCCTTAGCCCCAACCTCCATGATCCCCCCCCCAGCTCTCTAACCCTCCCCCCTATCTAATTGCGGCCATCTTGGGTACTGGCAGCTGTCTGCCAGTACCCAATTTGCCCCAAAAACAAAAGTATTTTTTGCTCTTTTGCTTTTTTTTATGTTTTCTGTAGTGTAGCAGCCCCCCACAATACCCCTATCCCCATCCCCCTCCCAGATCCTTTTATATTATTTTTTAAAAAAATCTTTCCCCCCCCTCTTCCCTCCCCATATGGAGGCATCACTGCAATACCCTGAGAGCTGCTGGAAGCGATTGCGATCGCTTCCAGCACTCTCTTAGACAACTGACGTACCAGGTACGTCCATTGTCATTAACTGCTTGTTAATGCATGACGTACCTGGTACGTCAGTTGTCATTAAGGGGTTAAAGTACAATGGTTTAAGGGGAGAGCCTTTTGTTTGTTATCTCTACTGCCTACTTATGGTAGGATCATATCGAAAAGTGGTTCTCTGTGTATGCTTGTGATCTAATTGTGTTATTTGTACGCTGTATTGTTATTTATTTTTCAATAAAAAATATATTTAAAAAAAAAAAAAAAAAAAAATCCCAAAAAATGTCATGATTCAGATAGAACATACATTCAATTAAATCTTAAACATTTTTCCAATTTACTCATATTATAAATTTATCTTCATTTTTTGTTATCCTTTGTTGATAAGCAGAAAGGTAAGTTCAGGAGTGTGCACATGCCTGCATCACTATTAGCAACAGTTTTTCAACAACGTCAAATATTACATGATCACTAGTTGGCAGCTTTATTTTCTGTCATTTAGTCCTCCAGACATGTGCATGCTACCTATTTAGATATTTCTTCAACAAATAATAACAAAGCAAAATTGATAATAGTAAATTGGAAACTTTTTTTAAAATTGTATTCTCTATGTGAATCATGAAATATATGTTTTTGGTTTTAAGTCCCTTTAAAGACTGATTACTGACTGGGTGATAAGCAGAACTCCCAATACATTTATAGACAGTGACACTCTTCTTAAGCATAAAACTTACAGGAATAGCCATTTTACTAAAAACAAAAACTGTAATACTGTCAGGTCTCTTATTTTCACTGGGTCAAGATCTGATCTGTAGAGCAGTTGTAGCTCTCTAGGCGTGTGCGGCCAAGCGCTGCCTAGATTTAAAGCGTCATCCCTGATTATAGGAACTCCCACCTGGAGTGGGAGTTCCTATGTAAGCTCACTCAGCCCATAACACTGGGCTGAGCTATTGCTCTCTTACCTGGCTCCTGTGTAAGCTCACTGTGCTCCTGAGTGTAGCATATTTACCTTGATACCTGTGTATGCTCACCTTTCTCCTGAGACCAAGCATACTTACCTTGATGGGAAACAAAGATGGAAAGAGGGCGCCACTCTCTCCATCTTTGTTTCCTAACAGTCTTCCCCCACTCTCCGGGACCAAGAGGAGCTGCCCATTACCTTCAAAAAGTCCGCCATCGACAACCATTGTCCACAAACACTGACTGTCATGGCTACACTCGAAAGCCGAGTACGGTAGATCCGTCTTTTGACTTTTTCCAGAGTTAAAATTTTAATTTGCTTGTTCCCTCACAGCGCGCCTTTTCATATCCCCTTCTGGGATATCACACATACTTACCTTGATACCTATGTATGATCACCTTGCTCTTGAGACTAAGCATACTTACCTTGATACCTGTGTATGCTCACCGTGCTCCTGAGACCAAGCATACTTACCCTGATACCTGTGTATGCTCTCCTTGCCTTTGCTCCCACGTATGCTCACTTGGATCCTGAAAGTCAAGCAGAATAACCTGATACTTGTGTATGCTCACCCTGTTCCTGAAGCTGTGTCTGCTGCACCTACCTGGTATCCCGTGACAGTCTCATCAACATTAACCACTGGGTATCCTGTGCCTGCTGAGAAACCTGTGTCTACTATACCAGTGAAATCCTTCTTCAAACCAATTATGTGACAATCTCACCAACAGTACCCGCTGGGTATCCTGTGCCTGTTGAGAAACGTATGTCTACCATACCAGCCTTCTTCAACCAGCTGTGCCTGCTGTACCTATCTGGTTTCCTGTGACAGACTGACCAACAGTACCTGCTGGGTATTCTGTGCCTGCTGAGAAACCTGTGTCTACCATACCAATGAAATCCTTCTTCAAACCAGCTGTACTTGCTGTACCTACCAGGTATTCCGTGACAGTCTCACCAACAGTACCTGCTGGGTATTCTGTGCCTGCTGAGAAACATGTGTACCATAACTGTGTCAACCTTCTTCAGAACAGCTGTGCCTGCTGTACCTAATGGTATTCTTTGTTACTCCCACCTTTTACTACTCTAATGAAGCACCAGTGTATTATCGACTTTGTTTCTGCTAAAAGACTTTAGTGATTTGCATAAGGCCTCTTCTGTGATTTTCAATCTGTACTACCTACTCATACTTTTATTTATCAAACAGTAAAGCTTTCAAGAAAGACTTCATTTGTCCTGTGTATCTGTTCTTGAATTCTGAGTTCCACACACACCCATACCCTCACAAATACATTTTGAAATTATCTCTATTAAACAAACTAAAAACTAAAATAATGCTGTGCCCCATTAAGCATCTTGTGGGGAAAAAGAAAATAAAAAATGGGTAAAAGTAACCCTTATTTCTGTTTTTATGACAAGAATATAAACAGAATACATGCTTTCTCTGTTCGGAGGGTGTTATTAATTTAACATGCCACATTCATAGTTTGCAGCAATATCAGGTTTGATGTATTCATTATTAGCACTCAGTACATTAATCCACAATGAAGTCCAGTAAATCAAAATTATACCATCTGGCCTCCTATTGTTAATGATGAATTTGATGTGGAGGTGATTAAGATTGGTGGGCCTTTGCATTTTAATGTAAAATTAGAGTATTAAAAGGCATTTAGAAATGACCAATAGTTAGGATAAACTTACTGACAGGATTTAATTTGTGTACTTGCTAGGACAGCTTTATTTTAATTAGCATCTTCAGTCTTTGTGCACAAGTTTAAAAGAGACAGAAGTTTAGTGATTAAGAAGATGAAGCTCTTTAATTTATAAATTGTCTATGAAAGTAAACTAGCAGGCAACACATTGATAATTTACACTCAGGCTGATATTAACAACAATCATCCAATCTAAATTGTTTTAACGTCTTCAAATAAACGTTGCCGTCTTTTATGGTTTTGCTTTGTATCACAATCTCAGATATTTATAATTTTATGATAGTCAAAAATAAGGTTTATACTTATGATAAATAAATTTCTTCATCCCATGTAATAGAAAAATTACTACTGTTTGTTATACAATTTCTCATCATCCGAAATTAAAGGGACATTAAACTGATTTTGCATATACAAAATGTGTCCACCAAGTTCCATAGTGATCAAAAAGCAAATTTAGTAAAAGTACATTTTCAAAATAGTTGGTTCAGGTAATCTACAGCATTTTGAAAACCTAGGTTGCAGAATTTTCTGCGGACCTCATTAAGAAATGTGGTAAAATAATATTTTTTTTACAAGTTTAAAGGGACAGTCTACAATAAAAGTGTTATTATTTAAAAAGATAGATAATGTCTTTACTACTCATTCCCCAGGTTTGCACAACCATCATTGTTATATTAATACTTTATAACATTTAAACCTCTACGTTTCTAAGCCATTACAGACAGCCTCTTATCAAATTATATTTTTATTTGCTTTTCACAAAAGTAGACTGCGAGTTCATGTTGGCCATATAGATAACATGTGCTCACTTCAGTGGAGTTGTGCACAACACAGCACTAACTGGCTAAAATGCAAGTCAATAGATAATAAATAAAAAGTCATGTGATCAGGGGGCTGTCAGAAGATGCTTAGATACAAGATAATCACAGAGGTAAAAAGTATATTAATTTAACTGTGTTGGTTATGCAAAACTAGGGAATGGGTACAAAAGGGCTTATCTATCTTTTAAAACAATAAAAATTCCCTTTAAGCGTGTAATGTCTCTTTAAGTAGAAACACTTCCCAGGACTATTTAAAAACATGCAATTTTGTTTTGCTGCATTCATGTTGAAACTGTCGGCAATCTCTTTTTTTTTTGACTGTCTCTACTTACAATTTAAAATGCTTTAGTATTTTAAGATGAATTTTCTTTTAATGATGTACAACTTGAGGATATGAGTATTTCTAGAAAGATTACTGTTTGACTACAAAATAATAAAAGTCAGCTTTGCTTATATTGGGTAAAATCCAATATTTCCATATTTGTAGTTTAAATCAGATTTTTCTAATCACCTCTTCTTAATCTACATGCCCTTCAGCAAAATGTATATCAGTAATAAGCTCTGGTATATATGGAATTTATTTTTCCAGTTGGTTGCAACTTTTTCAAAGACCTAAAAAGAAGAAAAAAAACAACAAAAAAAACAATTAAAGGAAAAGGGAACATCATCAAAAAATTATAGCAACTGCACATTGCAAATAACCCATCACACCATGAAAAAACCCCAAAGAAAGGTGGGTAAAAAAGCACAGAAAATGAGTGGCTTATAGTTTAAAGGGGTTTATCACAGCTCTTTGTGCACATCAGTAGTGCGGTACTACAATTTGAAAGTAAATGCGTTTGCTTGTGCAAAATTCAAATTTTATTGAACAAACCTCCTAATGATAACAGTATTTTTTTTTTTTAAATAAAAAACTTACAATGCACTGTTCCAAATTATTACGCATAGTAAGTTTCAAAACACTTTTATAGGTTGTAAAGAACTAAAAAAATTTCATTTGTTGTGTTTGCAGCATATTTACTGAAATCAAAAGCTATTTCAATCAAACTTTGAACAACATTTTAACTTTTTAAACATTTTAACAGGTCACGTTACATTTCAACATAGGACCCCTTATTTGATAGCAGCTTCACAAGTCTTGCATGCATTGAACTTGTGAGTTTTTGGACAGTTTCTGCTTGAATTTGTTTGCAAGATGTCAGAATAGCCTCCCAGAGCTGCTGTTTGGATGTAAACTGCCTCCCACCGTCATAGATCTTTTGCTTGAGGATTCTCCAAAGGTTCTCAATAGGATTGAGGTCAGGGGAGGATGGAGGCCACACCATGACTTTCTCTCCTTTTATCCCCATAACAGCCATTGATGCAGAGGTATTCTTTGCAGCATGAGATGGTGCATTGTCATGCATGAAGATGATTTTATTACGGAAAGCATAGATCTTCCTTCTGTACCAGGGGAGGAAGTGTTCAGTCAGGAACTCCACATACTTTGCAGAGGTCATCTTTACACCTTTGGGGACCCTAAAGGGGCCAGCCAGCTCTCTTCCCATGATTCCGGCCCAAAACATGACTCCACCACTGTCTTGCTGATGTCGCAGCCTTGTTGGAACAGGGTGGCCGTCCACCAACCATCCACTACTCCATCCATCTGGACCTTTCAGGGTTGCACGGCACTCAGTGAACAAGACTGTTTGAAAATTAGTCTTCATGTATTTTTCTGCCCAATGCATCCATTTCTGCTTGTGAGCATTGGTTAGTGGTGGCCGAATGGAAGGTTTATGCACAGTTGCAAGACTCTGGAGGACTCTACACCTTGATGTCCGTGGGACTCCAGAGGCACCAGCAGCTTCAAATATCTGTTTGCTGCAATGTAATGGTATTTTAGATGCTGCTCTCTTGATCTGATGCATGGATCTGGCAGAAATCTTCCTCAATGTGCCTTTATCTGCACGAACCCGTCTGTGCTCTGAATCAGCCACAAATCTCTTAATAGTGCAATGATCACCCTTAAGTTTTCATGAAATATCTAATGTTTTCATACCTCGTCCAAGGCATTGAACTATTTCACTCTTTTCGGCAGCAGAGAGATCCTTTTTCTTCCCCATATTGCTTGAAAATGGTGCTCTGCTTAATAATGTGGAACACCCTCCTTTAGTAGTTTTTCCTTTAATTGGGCTCACCTGGCAATCTAATTATCACAGGTGTCCAAGATTTTTTTCAGTGATCCAAAGAGCCCTGAGACACAATGCCATCCATGAGTTAAACTGAAAAAACAAATATTTATTCTTTGTGACACTGAAATAGAATTTGCATAATAATTTGGAACAGGGTGTATATATATATATATATATATATATATATTTAAGTGCACTTGAGCCCTTTACAGTCAAGTAGCTGAAAATATGTAAAATAGTATTTATTCAATATTTAACCCTTTAACAACCAGTATTATGGCCCATCGATGGTTGCTTCCTGTCCCTGGACCTGCATGCACAGTCACGGTAGCTTGCGGGGGGTGGATGGGGGCGCGGCGCGTGTGAGACACATTTCGGATGGAGAGGGAGGTGGGAATTAAATGTTGGGCAAGGGATCTTGGAGGGGGAGGGAGATAGGGTATTGATGAGGGCAAATAGGTAGACATCTGCCAGTACCCAAGATGGCAGCAAATAGGTAGAGGGGGGAGGGTTAGAGAGCTGTATGGGGGGGGGATCAGGGAGATTGGGGGTTAAGGGGGTATCTAGCACTGCATAATCAATATATATTAAAAAAAATGCTTTTTTATTTTAGTACTGGCAGACGTTTTGCCAGTACTTAAGATGGCGGTGACAATTGTGAGGTGGAGGAGGGAAGATTGCTGTTTGAAGGGGGTCATGGAGGGTTCAGAGGGTGGGATGTGTCAGGTGGGAGGCTGATCTCTACACATAATACATAATACAAGTGTGGTGCGCAGCGGCATTTAGCGGCCTTCTAATTACCAAAAAGCAATGCCAAAGTCATATATGTCTGCCATTTCTGAACAAAGGGGATCCCAGAGAAGCATTTACAACCATTTGTGCCATAATTGCACAAACTGTTTGTAAATAATTTCAGTGAGAAACCTAATGTTTGTGAAAAAGTTAATGATTTTTTTTATTTGATCTCATTTGGCAGTAAAATGGTGGCAGAAAATATACCAAAATGGGCCTAGATCAATACTTTGGGTTGTCTACTACACTAAACTAAAGCTAAAATTAACCCTACAAGCCCCCTAATTAACCCCTTCACTGCTGGGCATAATAAATGTGTGGTGGGCATCATAATTTAGTGGCCTTCTAATTACCAAAAAGAAATGCCAAAGCCATGTATGTCTGCTATTTATGAACAAAGGGGACCCCAGAGAAGGATTTACAGCCATTTGTGCCATAATTGAACAAGCCGTTTGTAAATAATTTCAGTGAGAAACCTAAAGTTTGTGAAAAAGTTAGTAAAAAAGTTAACAATTTTTTTTATTTGATAGTATTTGGCGGTGAAATGGTGACATGAAATATACCAAAATGGCCTAGATTAATACTTTGGGTTGTCTACTAAAAAAATATATATACATGTGAAGGGTTATTCAGGGATTCCTGACAGACATCAGTGTTACAATGTAACTATGGCTAATTTTGAAAAAAAAAAATAGTTTTGAACTAGAAAAGTGCTACTTGTACTTATTGCCCTATAACTTACAAAAAAAAAGCAAAAAACATGTAAACATTGAGTATTTCTAAACTCAGGACAATATTTAGAAACTATTTAGCATAGGAGTTTTTGGTGGTTGTCGATGTGTAACAGATTTTGGGGTCAAAGTTAGAAAAAGTGTGTTTTTTCCATTTTTTCATCATATTTTATATTTTTTTATAGTAAATTATATGATATGATGAAAATAATGGTATCTTTAGAAAGTCCATTTAATGGCGAAAAAAACAGTATATAATATGTGTGGGTATAGTAAATGAGTAAGAGAAAAATTACAGCTAAACACAAACACAGCAAAAATTTAAAAATAGCCCCGGTCCTCAAGGGTAAGAAAATTGAAAAATGGTCACTAAGCGGTTAATAAAATATTTTACTGTGTATGATATAGATATAAATGTTACAAAAAAAACTATCAATCATATATACAGTGTATATATATATATATATATATATATATATCTACACTATATATATATATATATATAATATATATATATATATATATATATATATATATATATACTGTATATATACTGTATATATTAATATTAATATTTCATGTCCAGTTAGAATCCATTGAAGTCTATAGGGGGAATGCGTTAACACGGTCACAATATTCCAAGTTTGGCTTTTTGTGTGTGTTGGGTTAGTGCTCCTGCAAAAACTTTTTACTTTCCACTTGTAATACTTACGCTTTCTGACAGGCGCAAGAAGCTGAAGTCTAGTGGGGGTTAACTGATGAATGGAAGTGCAAACTACCACTCCACTTGTAATCTAGCCCATGTATAGTATCATATAGATCTATACTCAAAAGTAAATACATTTCAGCACAAACTATAGGTGCACGATATGCTGGCAGGGTCCTCTCACTCATTCTACAGATTGTCCTTTGATATACCTCCTGAGGAGCTTCACACTACTGTATTTATCCAGGATAAAGGGGCTGACAAATATTTTGTTAAAATGCCCTCAAATGACCATTCAATCAAGTGGCTAATAAAGAATTATATGATAGCAATCAAACTATCTGTAATTAAATCACTGAATTATTATTATACAAGGTCTAGTCTATATTTGGTGCTAGTTAGAAAGGTATTTTGAAAGGTTGAACAGGAAGTAAAGGAGAATATGTTAACAAATAAAAATATGGAAGGCTTCTATAAGTGCAGAATGTGTAATGGATGTACTCAAACTAAATATGAAAAGAAACACATTGAGTGATTTCAATCCAAAGTGGATAGGAAATAGTACACTGTGAAACAATTCATTACATGTAATACAAAAAATGTAGTCTGTGTTCTGCAGTGCCCATGTGGATTTCAGTATGTGGGTTGCATGATACACCCCCTTGATGTGAGGATTGCGGGACATATCTATAATATAGATAAGAGATATAAAAAACACCACCTGTCCTTAAATTTTCAGGAAAAAACATAATTGTGACTCTAAAGGTCTGCAGTTTATGAGAGAGGGGGTGAGATGTTAAGGGACACTGAACCCAAATTTTTTCTTTCATGATTAAGATAGAGCATGCAATTTTAAGCAACTTTCTAATTTACTCCTATTATCAAATGTCCTTCATTCTCTTGGTATCTATATTTGAAAAGCAAGAATGTAAGTTTAGATGCCAGCCCATTTTTGGTGAACCACCTGGGTTGTTCTTGCTGATTGGTGGATAAATTCACCTACCAATTAACAACTGCTGTCCAGTGTCTGAACCAAAAATTGTCTGGATACTTAGCTTAGATGCCTTCTTTTCCAAATAAAGATAGCAAGAGAACAACAAAATTTGGATAATAGGAGTAAATTAGAAAGTTGCTTAAAATCGAATGCTCTATCTGAATCACAAAAGAAAAATTTTGGGTTCAATGTCCCTTTAAATACATCTAACCAATTAAAAATGAGATGGATTTTTTAATTGGATAGTCTGATACTGAATAGTTTAAATAAGGACTATGAAATCTGTCATTTCTTTGTGAATTTTAATAGTTAGAATTTTATTTGTAAAATAGATATCTATAATTGTTTGAATTCATACGAAAGATAGGGGTAATTTTAGAAGTATTCAAATGGAGTGATATGTTCTCTCTAAATAAGATTATTTATAGTAAAATATGACCCCATTTGAATACAGTGAATAAAACTCATAAGATTTTACATTATATGATACTATATACCAATTTTAATAAATGTATGCACTTTTGAGATATATATGATTATTTGGATATTACCTAATTGTTTTAAAAGATTAAGTTATAAGAAATCTTTCAAGATTATTTTTATGCTGTTAATGCAAAAAAATAAGTTATACCTCCGTAATAAGGAAGTGATGTAAGCTTCACCGGTACCCAAAGTTATGTCATCATCAAACTTATGGCTGGAATACAGCAGATATGGCGCCAAATACAGAGGAAATCCAATAGGGAGAAACCAGCAGAGTATAAAGGATGAAATAGAGGAAGCAATAGCTATCCTTCAAAAAGCCGTTATATACTGCGAAACACATTTCGGATTAACTTTTAAAGATTCCTAAGGTACTGTGAGGTACTAATTGGAACTTGTTGTATCCCTGGTAAGGGATTTTGGACAGATTGTAACAGATGTTTTGTTAAAGGGACAGTAAAGTCATTATTAGACATTCATGATTTAGGCAGAGCATACAATTTGAAACAACTTTAAAATGTACTTTTATTTAATTTGCTTCCTTTTCTTGTTCTTGTTATCCTTTGCTGAAATTTTTATCTAGGTAAGCTCAGAAGCAGCAAAGGACCTAGGTTCTAGCTGCTGATTGGTGGCTGGACATATATACCGATTGTCATTGGCTCACACGTGTTCAGTTAGAAACCAGTAGTGCATTGCTACTCCTTCAACAAATGATACCATGAGAATTAAGCAAAATAGAAATAAACTGGAAAGTTGTTTAAAATTGTATGTTCTTCCTAAATCATGAAAGGAATTTTTTGGGTGTCATGTTCCTTTAAGGTTGAACTGCACTATTCTCTATTATTCCCTCTTTTTTTTTTAGGTACTGGCATCCATTAGTTGAGAAACTGAAGAACCAAATACTACAAGTATCCTCTTATGATTGCTTGTATTATTTTAACACATTTATATTACAATTTTTGTTACTATTTTATTTGATTTGTGATTTTATTATTTTTTTACACTTTAATAATATAAAGGTTGAACATGAGTTAACTAAAAGCCTCCAATAAGATGGCAATAAATTAACATTAAGAGCAAACAACAAACAGAATGTATCAAATATAGAGCACGCTGTTGGTGGTTTACAGGAATCCCATAGATCTCAGAATCTGAAACATTATTACGAGCATAACATTTTACATAGTTGTAATATTTTAGTTTAAAATAAATGTTTTTTTTGTTTGTTTTTTAGCTTTGTCTGCTTACTATGCTGCATATGTAGATATGCATGGACATAGAGGCATATTTTTTTTGATACAAGAACCAATTAAGACATGTATGTCTTGTGTCTGTGCTGCTATTTTTTGTATTTTCATTTCAACTGGCAACCTATTTAGTACATTTCTAGTTGAAAACATTGTTAATGCTAAAATGAAAAAAATCAACATAATGACAGATCTACCAATTCTATAGGAGGATGCATATTAACATTTGTAATGTTTCATAGATACATTTGAGAAAGGATAATGCTTATTTATTTTTTCAAAGTAACCTTAGCATTCATTTAAAAAAAAAAATGCTGCAACAACCCATCACAGTAACCATCAGTTAGAACCAGAGAGAGCAGGAATCTCAGTCTCCCTAAACCTAAAATGGTAACCATTGCCCAAGTATGGTTTTAGTACCTAGGCTCTATTTCTGATTTCTCCTGTGTGTTTCATTGCCAGGAGTGCTACTATGTAAGGCATGTATGACAAACACAGCCAGGTGATGATGATATACTATATTGGTTGAGAAACCAAAACTGTGACTAGAACACGGCAAATGTACACTCAGTGACAGATCTTATATTTCTTTCATGTAATTGGCAAGAGTCCATGAGCTAGTGACGTATGGGATATACAATCCTACCAGGAGGGGCAACGTTTTCCAAACCTCAAAATGCCTATAAATACACCCCTCACCACACCCACAATTCAGTTTTACAAACTTTGCCTCCTATGGAGGTGGTAAGCTTGTGCTTAGATTCTACGTTGATATGCGCTTCTCAGCATTTTGAAGCCTGATTCCTCTGAGTAAAGTGAATGTCAGAGGGATGTGAAGGGAGTATCACCTATTGAATGCAATGGTTTTCCTCGCGGGAGATCTATTTCATAGGTTCTCTGTTATCGGTCGTAGAGATTAATCTCCTACCTTCCTTATTCAGATCAACGATATACTCTCATATTCCATTACCTCTACTGATAACTGTTTCAGTACTGGTTTGGCTATCTGCTATATGTGGATGGGTGTCTTTCGGTAAGTATGTTTTCATTACTTAAGACACTCTCAGCTATGGTTTGGCACTTTATGCATTAATATAAAGTTCTAAATATATGTATTGTACTTATATTTGCCATGAGTCAGGTTTATGTATATTTCCTTTTGCAGACTATCAGTTTCATATTTGGGAAAAAAAATATTCTTACCTGTGGTATAGTCTTTTCTCAATTGACTTTTTTTTCATTAAAATTTGCGGGCAAAATAAGGCTTGCGAGGGCACAAAAAGCAAAAGTTTTTTGCGTCATTCTTGGCGCGAGAATTTTTTTGACGCGAAGGTATGTCCGATGATGCAAATTCATTTGGCATCTTAGTTGATGCCAAGTTCCTTGCCCAAGGTTGCGTGTACAATGTCACGAGTGTGTCATTTCCGGATGTTGTTAGCGCCAAAACATTTTCAGTTTGCATTGTGCGTCATACTTGGTGCCAAACAATTTCTTTATTTAAAACCCCATTCCTATATGCCTCTTGCCTTTTTCTATGTCAGAGGGCTATGCTGTTTGCATTTGTTTCCCATTCCTGAAACTGCCATATAACGAAATTGATCATTTTGCTTTATATGTTGTTTTTTCTCTTACATTTGCAAGATGTCTCAATCTGATCCTGTCTCAGAAACCACTGTTCGAACCCTGCTGCCTGACAGCAGTTCTACCAAAGCTAAGTGCATTTGTTGTAAATTTGTGGAGATTATATCTCCAGCTGTGGTATGTAATAGTTGTCATGATAGGTCGCTGGGGCTTTTGATTTTACTCTATTGTCATTACTCATTGCTTACTGTGTGTATCAAGATGAAGAGATATCTGTTGAACTTTAACCTGATCGAAGTCAATAAAAGACTCTGAGCTGAAATCCTTAAAGGACATATGGGATTGGTGATTTACACAGAGAATACTTAAGCTGGTGCAACTCCTGCTCCCACTTAAATCATGCACTACATATTTAGGCCATAGTGCTGGACACCTGACAAGACAGGCATTCATACTGGGGAGACAAAACTGTTGTTACGGGAAGGAGAACAGATCACAGCACACACACTGTAGTGCAGCTGCCACTTCATATAACACCATTACATAACCGTCATCCACAGATACAGGATGATAAATGTTTGTAGAACAATTACAACCTCTGTGAGCGGTTGCTGATTGGGTCCTGGACTCCTGGGATTTCTCTTGCTGGCTTGTCTGTCGGGCGACTAAGGTCCCGTCCTGCGTTGTGAGGCATACTTTTATGCCGCCACTCTTGTGAGTACCCCTCATCTGGGCTGTTTGTGTTGTTGATCCTTTCTGTGACGAGCGATACTGTCCCATAAGGCGCCTCTCTTCTTTCTGTCCTTACAGATTTTTACTATGATAAGCTTTTACATGCAGAGAATGTGTCCATCAGTAATAGTACAATGCCTGTTGTTCCTTCAACATCTAATGTACATGATATACCAGTGAATATAAAAGATTTTATTGCTGATGTGATTTAGAAGGCTTTGTCTGCCATCCCGCCTTCTAATAAACGTAAAAGGTCTTTTAAAACTTCTCATAAAATTTGATGAATATTCAAATGACCCACAACATACTAAATTATCCTCCTCTGATGAGGATCTATCTGATTTAGAAGATCCTTCCTCAGATATTGATACCGATAAATCTACTTATTTATTTAAAATGGAGTATATTCGTTCCTTGTTAAAAGAGGTGTTGATTACATTGGATATTGAGGAAACTAGTCCTCTTGATATTAAAACTAGTAAACATTTAAATTCTGTTTATAAACCTCCTGTGGTTACTCCAGAGGTTTTTCCAGTTCCTGATGCTATTTCTGATATGATTTCTAAGGAATGGAATAGGCCTGGTACTTCTTTTATTCCTTCTTCAAGGTTTAAAAAATTGTATCCTGGGGGGCGGAGGAAGCTCTTGATCTGAATGGTCGCACTTCAGCATAGCTCTGGCTATATTTTATATATAAGCACATTTTTGACCGTTCAACCCAGCTCAAATGGTAATCTTTATATGTCTGAAGACTAGTAAAAATTGCTAGCAAAGCACAGGTTTTTTTTGGCACAGACCTTTGACATATTTTGTTGCGATCTATGCTGGGGCCTCTTAAGAGCAGCTTTTTCACAGCCCAGGTTATGGCCTAACCGCAGATATTTTAATCATTATCTCACATAAAGCCGGCAGAGAAGATGGAGAAGTTAAACAGCTCTAATATGGATCTTACAAGCCACATCTTACTTAAATCACTGGATCATTTTCTATGCTGCCACTTTTCACGGCTTGAGATGAGTGTGATGGCGGCCTGCAAAGGAACTGAGCAAGTTGATATGAATTGTGATGCTGTACATGTACATGTTCCAGAAAGCGTTTTAGCCTTACCATCAGCGGTTGGATCAGGAAGACGAGAGCCTTGCACAGCCAGCCAAATGCATCCAGAATATAATCTTATGCCACCTTTGGGAGCTCCTAAAAAGAGCTGCTATAGAGGTGCCATCTTTGCCACTCCCACAAGATGAAATGACCCGCCATTGCTGTCTCAGGCGCTGATTCTACCCGCTACTAAGGAGAGAGCCAAACTGAAACCTAAAGTCTCCCACTTACTTTTAAGCACGAGAGTGAAGCCATGCTTATTCCCAATGGAAGGCACCCTTTTGCTTTTAGAGCGCTTACAACTTCGCTATGCCTCTTTGTGCGACCAAGTCCGGTTTGACAATATTGCCTGTCCTGTGCGGGCGGTCGGAGTGGGCTAAGCTCCTTGGATGGAGAGAGACTGTAGCGCTGCCTTGACTGAACTGTTTTGCTATGGACTTTTGATGGTTTGTTAAGCTTTCACTACAGTATAGCTTGGTGCTCATATGTCTCTGGGCATTTGCCGCTCTACTATGTTTATCTTTCTTTGTATGATGAAGCAGTGTGATTAAGTTTATCTTACATTCCCTTTAGTTTTCAATGCCTTTTTACTAGTCTAATTGGATACCATGTATAGCCTCACATGTCAGTGCAGTATATGTGTTTATAATACATTATGGAACATTTGTTATAATCGGAGCAAGTTAGGAGTAGAGGCCATAGTTATTTTGCATATAGGATTTACTGTATATCTTTATCTTTGTTATTTAACATAATGTGATTATGAGTTCCCTATAACCTCTAGGGAGAGAGGGGGGGATAGTGGGTTTTTAGCCCTTAGACCTATAGAAACCAGACCTGGGTGTTTCCAGTAGGTAGTGCCTTATGCCAAATAATATAGAATTATTACAAAGAGGGACAGAAAAAGTGAAGCATATTGGGCACACTTGAAAGGGCAAAAACCATTGCTATATTAATGGTGTGGTGTGTCGTGTATTAATTAAAACTTAACTTTTATATCAATAATCATTAAAAAAGGAGTGGAGATTTCCACCAATGAATAAAAAAGAAACAAACAATATTAAAATTGTGTCCGATAAGTACTCGGTACACAAAAGCTCCTCTCAAATGTGATACAGTGATCAGTTTGTATCACACTGTCCTGTTGAAACCAAGTAAATATCAGATATTTTCACTATATGTTATTTTTGTGAGAGTATGAGTACCATTTCCATCAATATAGGTCTATTTCATTGAAATTTCCCCATTGCACATATCATTATATAAATGATTCTGTGCTTATCAGTCGCTTATGGGGTTATTTAACAATAAAGTGTTACTACACTATTATAAGAGTCTGGTTTGGCAAATACAAGATTAATAAGTGTTAATGTACAGGTAATTTTATTCAGGTAAATGTGAAAAAAAAACATTTATAATAAACACCTATATATCCTGGTGTTTATACTGTTCACATTAGTTGGATATTGAAAATAGTTGTTGCTGCCAGTGTTGACAGATTTGTAATGTTAATCGTATATTGTTTACTGTGAATCAACCTCAGTAATCGTCCATTAAAGTGTACTATCTATGTGGTATCGTTACCCAACCTCATTGCTCATCATATGGCGATACAGATCTTTTCATCAGTCATCTCCCCTACGTATATATATATGAACATATACTTCAATTGGCTGGCAATAAAAACGTAGACCAAAAGTGTCTCTTACATATGATTAAAGATTATTAGTTGTTTTCAACTTAACTATTCAAATATTATGCAAGGTTGCTTCTGCAAGATTTGTAGTGTTTTTTGGTATAGTGGCTCCCCACTACCCGGAACAATCTCCTGCTGCTGGGTATAGGGCCCGTGCCCAGTTAGCAGGGTTCAATTTAGAGAGAAGCACAGAGCTCTATTTTGTATAGTTATGGATTTAACTGCACTCTTTATATCATAAATATCATAAATGGTTTTGCGCCCTAGATAGTGATAGCTGCCCTATCAATAACTTTAATATTGAAACTTCAATGTGCCCCCAGGACAGGCGACAATACTTATGCTCTATATACCCTGATCACTAGAGAATCTACACAGAAGTTATCTATTCACAGGCTTTAACGCCCAAATAAGAAAATACATGATTATTCTCCGTTCCCCCCCCCCCCCATATGTGTAGAACTCTTGCGTTATGTGATTATGCCAGAGCATTCTTGCACGGTTTCCCTTGAAACATACCGCACTTAAAATTAACATCTCCTTAACTACCCAGAATCTGGTGGCTCAGATACCTTCTAGCTTAACATTTTTAGTTCTTATATGTTGTAAGCCACAATTTGCTGTCCGTCTATTACATTACTCTGGGTTTCAAAAGTTTAAAAAGCTTAAAAAGTTTATATTCTTTATTTCATATACTGTATATACTCTGTATTGCTACATGCTTATTCTTTTTATGCTACTATATAGAATCAAAGAAAATACAGAAAATATGAGGTTTATTTCTAACATATTTTGCATAAATGTGACGTAACAGATATGACTATATATTGTGGCAATATGATGGATATGTTCTTTCTTTGTATATGTTTATGACATCCATACAATAATTTTTCTGTTGTATTGCATATTTAACCTCAATAAAAATTATTTTAAAACAAAAATAAAAAATGTTATCCTTTGCCAGCAGTTAGATTGGAGTTTTGGGAAAAGATCTCCAAAATTGATGGGGCTATTTCTACTCTTGCTAAATGTACTACTATTCCTATGGAAGATAGTACTTCTTTTAAAGACCCTTTAGAAAATTTGAATCTTATCTAATGAAAGCTTATTTATATTCTGACTATCTTCTCAGGCCTGCCATTTCTATGGCTGATTTTGCAGCTGCATCAAATTTTTGGTTGGAAAGCTTAGCGCAACAGGAAATGGATCATGATTTGTCTAGCATTGTTCGCTTGCTTCAACATACTAATCATTTTATCTGTGATGCCATTTTTGATATCATCAAAATTGATGTTAAATCTAAGTCTTTAGCTATTTTAGCTAGAAGAGCTTTGTGGCTCAAATATTGGAATGCTGACATGGTATCTAAGTCTAGATTACTATCTCTTTCTTTCCAAGGTAATAACTTATTTGGTTCTCAGTTGGATTAGATTATTTCAACTGTCACTGGGGGGAAGGGAGTTTTTTTGCCTCAGGATAAAAGATCTAAGGATAAATCTAAAGCTTCTAACCGTTTTCGTTCCTTTCGATAAAATAAGGAACAGAAACCTAATCCTCCCCCCAAAGAATCTGGTTCCAATTTGAAACCTTCTTCAAGTTGGAGTAAATCCAAACCGTTTAAGAAATCAAAGCCAGCCCTCAAGTCTGCATGAAGGTACAGCCCTCATTCCAGATGAGCTGGTAGGGGGCAGATTAAGATTCTTCCAAAACATTTGGGCAGATTCTGTCCAAAATCAATGGATTCAGAGTATTGTCTCTCAAGGGTACTGAATAGGATTCAGAGTAAGACCTCCTGTGAGAAGACTTTTTCTCTCACGCATCCCAGCAAATCCAGTAAAGGCTCAGGCTTTTCTGAAGTGTGTTTCAGACCTGGAGCTTTCAGGGGTAATCATACCAGTTCCGTTTCAGGAACAGGGTCTGGGGTTTTGTTTAAATCTATTCATTGTCCCAAAGAAAGAAAATTCATTCAGGCCAGTTCTGGATATGAAAATTTTGAATTGATATGTAAGAGTGCCACCTTTCAAAATGGTGACTATAAGGACTATTCTGACTTTTGTTCAGCAAGGGCATTATATGTCAACAATAGACTTACAGGATTCCAATTCATCCAGATCACTATCAGTTTCTAAGATTCTCTATTCTAGACAAGAATTACCAATTTGTTGCTCTTCCACTTGGCCTAGCGACAGCTCCAAGAATCTTTTTAAAAGTTCTCGGTGCCCTACTCTCTGTAATCAGAGAACGGGGTATTGTGGTGTTTTCTTATTTGGACAATATCTTGGTACTAGCTAAGTCTTTACATTCTGCAGAATCTCACACAAATCAACTAGTGTTGTTTCTTCAAAGACATGGTTGGAGGATCAATTTGCCAAAAAGTTCTTTGATTCCTCAGACAAGGGTCCCCTTTTTAGGTTTCCAGATAGATTCAGTGTCCATGACTCTGTCTCTAACAGACAAGAGATGATTAAAATTGGTTTCAGCTTGTCGGAACCTTCAGTCTCAATCATTCCCTTCAGTAGCTATGTGCATGGAAGTTTTAGGTCTCATGACTGCAGCATTGGACACGATCCCCTTTGCTCGTTTTCATATGAGACCTCTCCATCTTTGTATGCTGAACCAATGGTGCAGGGATTATACAAAGATATCACAATTAATATCCTTAAATCCCAATGTTCGACTCTCTCTGACTTGGTGGTTAAATCACCATCATATAGTTCAAGGGGCCTCTTTTGTTCGTCCAACCTGGACTGTAATCACAACAGATGCAAGTCTTTCAGGTTGGGGAATTGTCTGGGGATCTCTGACAGCACAAGGGGTCCGGAAATCTCAAGAGACGAGGTTACCAATCAATATGTTTGAATTCTGTGCTATTTTCAGGGCTCTTCAGGTTTGGCCTGTGTTGAAGAGAGAACCGTTCATTTGTTTTCAGACAGACAATATCACAACTGTGGCATATGTCAATCATCAGGGTGGGACTCACAGTCCCCAAGCTATGAAATAAGTGTCTTGGATACTTGTTTGGGCTGAATCCAGCTCCTGTCTAATTTCTGTGGCTCGTATCCCAGGTATAGACAATTGGGAAGCGGATTATCTCAGCCATCAGACTTTACATCCGGGGGAGTGGTCACTCCATCCAGATGTGTTTTCTCAGATTGTTCAGATGTGGGGTCTTCCAGAAATAGATTTGATGGCTTCCCATCGAAACAAGAAACTACTCAGGTACCTGTCTAGGTCCAAGGATCCTCAGGTGAAAGACGTGGATGCGTTAGCAGTTCCTTGGTGTTACCAACCTGCTTATATCTTCCTGCCTCTGGTTCTTCTTCCAAGAGTGATTTCCAAGATCATCATGGAACAATCGTTTGTGTTGCTGGTAGCTCCAGCATGGCCTCACAGTTTCTGGTACGCAGATCTTGTTTGGATGCCCAGTTGCCAACCTTGGCCACTTCCATTACGGCCAGAACTTCTGTCTCAAGGTCCGTTTTACCATCAGGATCTCAAATCATTAAATTTGAAGGTATGGAAATTGAACGCCTAGTGCTTAGTCATAAAGGTTTTTCTGACTCAGTGATTAATACTATGTTACAGGCTCGTAAATCTGTTTCTAGGAAGATTTATTATCAAATTTGGAAGACTTATATTTCATGGTGTTCTTTTCATAAATTCTCCTGGCATTCTTTTAGAATTCCTAGAATTTTACAGTTTCTTCAGGATGGTTTGGATAAGGGTTTGTCTGCAAGTTCCTTGAAGGGACAAATCTCTGCTCTTTCTGTTTTATTTCACAGAAAAAATGCTAAGCTTCCTGATATTCACTGTTTTGTACAGGCTTTGGTCTGTATTAAGCATGTCATTAAATCAATCTCTCCTCCTTGGAGTCTTAATTTGGTTTTGAAGGCTTTACAGGCTCCTCCGTTTGAGCTTATGCATTCTTTGGACATTAAACTACTTTCTTGGAAAGTGTTGTTCCTTTTGGCGATCTCTTCTGCTAGAAGAGTTTCCAAATTATCTGCTCTTTCTTGTGAATCTCCTTTTCTGATTTTCCATCAGGATACCGCAGTTTTGCGGACTTCATTTAAATTTCTACCTAAGGTTGTGAATTCTAACAACATTAATAGAGAAATTGTTGTCCCTTCTTTGTGTCCTAATCCTAAGAATTCTTTGGAGAGATCGTTGCATTCTTTGGATGTGGTAAGAGATTTGAAATATTATGTTGAAGCTACTAAAGATTTTGGGAAGACTTCTAGTCTGTTTGTTATCTTTTCTGGTTCTAGGAAAGGTCAGAAGGCTTCTACAGTTTCCTTGGCATCTTGGTTAAAGCTTTTGATTCATCTGGCTTATTTGGAGTCGGGTCAGGCCCCGCCTCAGAGAATTACAGCTCATTTTACTAGATCAGTCTCCACTTCGTGGGTTTTTAAGAATGAAGCTTCAGTTGATCAGATTTGCAAAGCAGCAACCTGGTCTTCTTTGCATACATTTACTAAATTCTGCCGTTTTTATATATTTGCTTCTTCAGAAGCAGTTTTTGGTAGAAAAAGCTTTTCAGGTAGCTATTTCAGTTTGATTCCTCTGCTTATGATTAAGTTTTTTCTTTTCATTATGAGAATAAACTTATATTTTGGGTTGTGGATTAATTTTTTTCAGCGGAAAATGGCTGTTATTATTTTATTCCTCCCTCTCTAGTGACTCTTCTGTGGAGTTCCACATCTTAGGTATTACTATCCCATACGTCACTATCTCATGGACTCTTGCCAAGTACATGAAAGAAAACATAAATTTATGTAAAAACTTACCTGATAAATTAATTTCTTTCATATTGAGTCCATGAGAGAGACCCACCCTTTTTATGGTGGTTATGGTTTTTTGTATAAAGCACAATTATATTCCAGTTCCATTTTTGATGCTTTTTACTCCTTTCTTTATCACCCCACTACTTGGCTATTCATTAAACTGAATTGTGGGTGTGGTGAGGGGTGTATTTATAGGCATTTTGAGGTTTGGGAAACTTTGCCCCTCCTGGTAGGATTGTATATCCCATACGTCACTAGCTCATGGACTCTTGCCAATATGAAAGAAATGAATTTATCAGGTATGTTCTTACATAAATTATGTTTTTTATGGGTCAGCATGTACTTCCTCTCCACAGGAGTGGGATATGGGTGATAAGTGTGATCAGCTAAGTACTGTGCCTATACTCCATGTCACTTGAGGACAGAAATACTTGACAGTGTAAAACAAGGAGTAAAGCATGCCATATAATTCTGGCACACTTATAGTAAATAGGCATGCACATAGTTAATTAAACATAGGAAAATAGAATCATGTACTATGATGGCAATAAGAGCTGGAACTCCCATTATAGGGACATGAAACCCAAATGTTTTCTTACATGATTCAGACAGGGAATACAATTTTAACCAACTTTCTAATTTACTTCTATTTCCAAATTGTTTTTCATTCCCTTGGTAACATTTGTTGAAAAGCAGGGACGTAAGCTCAAGAGTGTGCACGTGACTGGAGCACTATATGGCAGCAGTTCGGCAAGAATAAAATCCATTTGCAAGAGCACTAGATGGCAGCACTATTTCCTGCTATGTAGTGTTCAATACACCTACCTAGAAATCTCTTCAACAAAGAATACAATGTAACAAAGCAAATTTAAAAATTGTATGGTCTGTTTGAATCACATCAACTTTGCTCTCTTGGTATTCTTTGTTGAAAGCTAAGTAGGTAATCAGTATATTAATATAACAGTGTTGGTTGTGCAAAACTGGGGAATGGGTAATAAAGGGCTTATCTATCTTTTTAAGCAATAACAATTCTGGAGTAGACTGTGCCTTTAATTAATGCTTAAGATTACCTTATGAATATACCAGAAATGATTGAATTCCCTTGCAGTATTTATACTTACCAGCAATACTGGAAGCCTATTTTATGAATCAGCTAACTTTCTTTAAAATTCTCCTGCAAATTACTGGATTTAATATATTATCTATTGTTTATTTATTTATTTTGTGCTCTCTGAATAGTATTGGACATGTAAGGAAGCATTACTTTGCAAATTAAGTGACTACTACTTTGCAAGTTAAAGGGATATTCCAGTCAAAATTTAAATGTACATAGAGTTATTACATATTTGCAATATACAGGGAGTGCAGAATTATTAGGCAAGTTGTATTTTTGAGGATTAATTTTATTATTGAACAACAACCATGTTCTCAATGAACCCAAAAAACTCATTAATATCAAAGCTGAATAGTTTTGGAAGTAGTTTTTAGTTTGTTTTTAGTTATAGCTATTTTAGGGGGATATCTGTGTGTGCAGGTGACTATTACTGTGCATAATTATTAGGCAACTTAACAAAAAACAAATATATACCCATTTCAATTATTTATTTTTACCAGTGAAACCAATATAACATCTCAACATTCACAAATATACATTTCTGACATTCAAAAACAAAACAAAAACAAATCAGTGACCAATATAGCCACCTTTCTTTGCAAGGACACTCAAAAGCCTGCCATCCATGGATTCTGTCAGTGTTTTGATCTGTTCACCATCAACATTGCGTGCAGCAGCAACCACAGCCTCCCAGACACTGTTCAGAGAGGTGTACTGTTTTCCCTCCTTGTAAATCTCACATTTGATGATGGACCACAGGTTCTCAATGGGGTTCAGATCAGGTGAACAAGGAGGCCATGTCATTAGATTTTCTTCTTTTATACCCTTTCTTGCCAGCCACGCTGTGGAGTACTTGGACGCGTGTGATGGAGCATTGTCCTGCATGAAAATCATGTTTTTCTTGAAGGATGCAGACTTCTTCCTGTACCACTGCTTGAAGAAGGTGTCTTCCAGAAACTGGCAGTAGGACTGGGAGTTGAGCTTGACTCCATCCTCAACCCGAAAAGGCCCCACAAGCTCATCTTTGATGATACCAGCCCAAACCAGTACTCCACCTCCACCTTGCTGGCGTCTGAGTCGGACTGGAGCTCTCTGCCCTTTACCAATCCAGCCACGGGCCCATCCATCTGGCCCATCAAGACTCACTCTCATTTCATCAGTCCATAAAACCTTAGAAAAATCAGTCTTGAGATATTTCTTGGCCCAGTCTTGACGTTTCAGCTTGTGTGTCTTGTTCAGTGTTGGTCGTCTTTCAGCCTTTCTTACCTTGGCCATGTCTCTGAGTATTGCACAACTTGTGCTTTTGGGCACTCCAGTGATGTTGCAGCTCTGAAATATGGCCAAACTGGTGGCAAGTGGCATCTTGGCAGCTGCACGCTTGACTTTTCTCAGTTCATGGGCAGTTATTTTGCGCCTTGGTTTTTCCACACGCTTCTTGCGACCCTGTTGACTATTTTGAATGAAACGCTTGATTGTTAGATGATCACGCTTCAGAAGCTTTGCAATTTTAAGAGTGCTGCATCCCTCTGCAAGATATCTCACTATTTTTGACTTTTCTGAGCCTGTCAAGTCCTTCTTTTGACCCATTTTGCCAAAGGAAAGGAAGTTGCCTAATAATTATGCACACCTGATATAGGGTGTTGATGTCATTAGACCACACCCCTTCACATTACAGAGATGCACATCACCTAATATGCTTAATTGGTAGTAGGCTTTCGAGCCTATACAGCTTGGAGTAAGACAACATGCATAAAGAGGATGATGTGGTCAAAAAACTCATTTGCCTAATAATTCTGCACTCCCTGTACATGTATTGGCAAAAATGCTTCTAGTAAAAGTTATCACTGTTTTAGTGTTAAAATGT
Organism: Bombina bombina; assembly: GCF_027579735.1. Lineage (NCBI taxonomy): Eukaryota > Metazoa > Chordata > Amphibia > Anura > Bombinatoridae > Bombina > Bombina bombina. Next base: position 904,733,470 of record NC_069501.1, on the reverse strand, counting down.
TTCTCTGCATGTTCATGTGAAGCATAGCTAGATATTGTCACTGCACCCACATTTTTAAATAAAGCAGCTGCTCAGATCATCAGTGGGGCTTGTATTATGTCAGCAATTAGCAAATTGAGTCATTACCAGATGGTGCAAGCACCTTAGGCTCTCTGAGCAAGTGCTGTGTTTAAAATGCTGGTGCACATTGCATACTTAAATACACTTTTGAAACAGCTATAGCTTTTATTAGAAGCATTTTTGCTAATGCATGTATTTTACAAAATTGTTTCTGTTCAATACCGAAATGCATCCATGTGGTTTCCAATTTTGGCTGGCAATAACCATCCACGTAGTGTTTGACACTATATTGATTGCTAAAAATCTATCCAGCAGTATTTAATTGTTTCCATGATTGGATTATCACAATATTTCAATATATGATTATCGATGCTTTCATGGTATTGTATAGATATTGTGTCCCCTGTGGTCTTTTTCTTAACATCTAAAATACATTTTTTTTTTAAATCATACTCCACTAACGTGATCAGTGAGGAAAAATCACTAGGAGGAAATTTTGTTATCACACCACTAACATCAGATCTTGCTATTAAACATTAAGCATTGGGTAAGTTTGCAAAACCATAAAGAATTAATATATGCGCATATAGAATATATATATGTAGCATATATGTATATATATATGTAGCAGATGTAGAAATATATAGTCAAAGAAAAAGAAGTAGTAATGTGGTAATCCTCAAAAAGGAAAAAATAATAATAGAATAGTCCTCAAAGAAAAAATATAAAAAAAACCAAAAAATTTAGAATAATTATAATTATACTCCTCAGAGTATCCAAATAATCCCTATGTGGTGCGGAAACTATTGCAATAAATACAACAATGTGCAATAACAGAGTGATAGATTCCCTGGCCCTAAAAGTAATAGGCTTACCAGACCCTTACAGTGGTAGTAGTGGAAAACTAAAGATGAAATGTCTGGAAATATTGCCTCGTTATGGCCCTTAATAGGGCCTTTATCAAGACTTTAGTCAGCTTAGAGCAAAAAAGTAATATAAAGGGAGAATCTTCCAATCAAAATATTGCATCAATAAAGGTTAACCTTCCAAAAATTTGAATACTTCTATGATGTCTATGTTCTGGACAACAAAATGGCACCACTTCCGGTTCTGGTCACATGTGCACCACTTCCAGTTTTAGTGCATCACTTCTGCTTTCCGATAAGCCATTTTGGATACGGGCATTATAGGCAAATTGGTCTGTAGGGTTATATACAAGAAACCCTATTAAATGGTAATGGAAATTATTTTTGGCTGTTGATTATATCACCCAATAAATATTTAAGCCTTAATAGGCGCTCTTATTTACATGCTTCTACCACTTCATATTTGAGATTGTTAGGTGACCCTGTTTTTTAGAGCTTGTGTGTATTATTTGGGGCTGTATTATTATTATCTGTATCTGGGTTTGCAGTGAAGCAAGGTAGTCTTAGCAAAGCAGCAGGGAAGCAGGTTAGAAGTATTGCAAGGAGTAAGTTGCAGTAATAAGTACCTTTATAGGAAAGCTGCTTAACAGGAGATGCATTGCATCTTTTGTAGGAAAACAGGCAAAATAATAAGTACATTTACAGCAGTGTCTCCCAACTTCAGTCCTCAGAACCGTTAACAGGCCAGATATTCAGCATATCTTAGCTTGAGCACAGGTGAAATAATCAGCTGATGAATGAATTGATTGTTTCTCCTGTGCTCTAGTTAAGATAAAATTAATGAATAGCTGGCCTGTTAAGGGTCCTGTGGACTGGGTTTGGGAAAGACTGATTTACAGGAATACAGGTTTACAGGTAGAGTGATTAGTTAATTTGCAGGGAAACATGTGTAGTACAGAGTAACTTCCCAGAATAGAAGCTACAATTTTTGTAGTGACTTCTTTGCTTGGAAAAAGGTATAATGAGTACCTTTAAGTAAAATAGTTAATAAGTAGTGATGTCGCGAACAGTTCTGCCGCAAATAGTTCGCAGCGAACATAGCATGTTCGTGTTCGCAGCGGACGGCGAACATATGCGATGTTCGATTCGCCCCCTATTCGTCATCATTGAGTAAACTTTGACCCTGTAGCTCACAGTCAAAAGACACATTCCAGCCAATCAGCAGCAGACACTCCCTCCCAGACCCTCCCACCTCCTGGACAGCATCCATTTTAGATTCATTCGGAAGCTGCATTCTTAGTGAGAGGAGGAACAGTGTAGCTGCTGCTGATTTAATAGGGAAATCGATAGCTAGGCTAGTGTATTCAGTGTCCACTTCAGTCCTGAAGGACTCATCTGCTCTCTGCTGTAAGGACAGCACCCCAAAAAGCCCTTTTTAGGGCTAGAACATCAGTCTTCTTTTTTTTTCCCCTGTGTAATCTAATTGCAGCCTGCCTGCCAGCTCAGGCTCACAGCGTATACTGTGCCCAGTTGCCCAGTGCCACCACTCATATCTGGTGTAACAGTAGTGTACATTTAAAAAAAAAACAACTTTTTTTAATTTGAAATAATAGCAGTCATTTTCCTTCACACGTGTGCGTTTGAGGTCCTGCCAGGGCACAGTGTGACACCAGTGCAAGTCATATCTGCTAAAACAGTAGTGTACATTTAAAAAAAAACAACAACCTTTTTTTAATTTGAAATAATAGCAGTCAGTTTCCTTCACACGTGTGCGTTTCAGGTCCTGCCAGGGCACAGTGTGACACCAGTGCAAGTCATATCTGCTAAAACCGTAGTGTAAATTTAAAAAAAAACAAAAAAACTTTTTTTAATTTGAAATAATAGCAGTCAGTTTCCCTCACACGTGTGCGCTCCAGGTCCTGCCAGGACACAGGGTGACACCAGTGCAAGTCATATCTACTAAAACAGTAGTGTACATACATTTAAAAAAAAACAACCTTTTTTTACTGTGAAATAATAGCAGTCAGTTTCCCCCACACGTGTGCGTTCCGGGTCCTGCCAGGGCACAGTGTCACACCAGTGCAAGTCATATCTGCTAAAACAGTAGTGTACATTTAAAATAAAAAACCCTTACACTACCTGAACGATACAACATCATACCTGATGTTTTAAAGCACGTTATTCCAAACAATTTAGGAATGTTAGGTGATTTATGCCCTTTATGGATTAAAATCAGACTCTGCATCAACTATGTAATTTTCCATTGGAGTTTGCCATGGACCCCCCTCCGGCATGCCACAGTCCAGGTGTTAGTCCCCTTGAAACAACTTTTCCATCACTATTGTGGCCAGAAAGAGTCCTTGTAGGTTTTAAAGTTCATCTGCCTATTGAAGTCAATGGCGGTTCGCGGGTTCGCGAACAATACCGGAAGTTCGAGTCCGCCGTTTGCGAACCGAAAATTTTAAGTTCGCGACATCAGTAGTAACAAGTTCCTTTTTAGGGAAACAGACTAAGTAATAACTATATGAGTTTCCAGGAAAGGGTACACATGCTGTATTGAGTTTATTTTTATAATGAACCAGGTACAATAACAAGTACTTTTGCAAGAATGAGAATTACAGGTTTACACAGGCAGAAAAGCATTTTCCTTGTAGTTGCTGTACTGAGGATCTCAGGAAGGTGGTATAGCATCAGAATAGTGAGGCAATCTGGGAGTCAAGCATAATCAAGCAAAAAACAGATAAGCCCATAAGAAAAAGAGTTTATATTATGAAAAATATACTCTGAATTAATGTATTTAAAATATATGTATAGGCATTTATACTGTTTGTATACTAAGAACTAGATTACAAGTGGAGTGCAAAAATGTTAGCACCATTGTGTGTTAACATCACCTAAGCACAATCAATAACGCTTCTTTTGTTGTGCTTATTATCGCTCAAGTGATAATCTAGGACACGCTCACATCTGCACATTTGGATAGTGTGGGTGCGCTAAATCTTTTACATATTAGACTTCTATGGGAGCACGCTGTTCAAATCATGTTGGATAACCCTTGAGTGCTAAATCAATAGAGCGAAAAAAGTATTGGAGTTCTTAAATTAGTTATTAAACTTAAAACACTTCATTCATACATACATACACAGACACGCATACACATACACCTTTGACCCATGCACAGTCTTACACCTTGTCATAAGCCTTATTCCTTTAATTCTACCACAAAACATTTTTGTTCATTAATACATTTTTGTTTCTATAGTATTAAGTCTAAATAGAATGTAAATCCTTTATTTACATAGCATTTGCATGTGTTTTTTTTATGCAAATTAGCAAACGATAACCACTTACATCAAGTCTCAGAAATCTTTCATTTTACAGTGGTATTGAGAACACACGACTTTACTCACCACTTATAATACAAGAGCAGTGAGTAAGTTTATATCACTCTCTGATCTATCTACGAAAAATTATAGGGCACACTTGAGTTTTAACCACATTAAGATGTTTTGGTTAACATTATTAACCATCCAGTTGTAATATCAGTTTGTGTATTACACTTTGCATGAGACTAAGTGCAAGATAACGCATATTTCCCTATCGACTATGCTCCACCTGTAATCTAGCCTGAGACAGCAATTGTTAAGGTTACCAACAACTTACTTACAGCAAAATCAATAGGTCACTTTTCTCTGCTAATCCTCCTCAATCTGTCTGCATCCATTTATATTGTTGACCACCCTTTGTTGCTCTAAACTCTCGAATCCTTCAACATTTATGACACAGCCCTCTTGTGGTTCTCTTCCTACCTGTCTAACTGTACCTTTAGTGTAGCCTTCGCTGGAGCATCCTTGGCCCCTTTACCACTTTCTGTTGGGGAAACACAATGGTTTGTATGCTGATAACACCCAACTCTACCTCTGTGCACCAGACCTATTTCCTTTCTCATATCTTTTACTGGATGTCCCATGACTACCTTAAGCAAATCTTGCCAAAACTGAACTCCTTATTTTCCCCCCTTCTTCCAAAATCTCCACCTCCTATTTTCCTATGACTGTCATTACCCCAACCATGCATGCACGATGTCTTGGGGTCACACTTGACTCAGATCTTTTTTAATTCCTCACATTGGCTGTTCAAATCAGCCAACAGGATTTTAGTAGCTCTCATCCTATTGGCTGATTTAAATTTGAAGTATCAAATCAGCCAATAGGAATGAAAGGTACACCATTTTTAAACGGGTACCTTGCATTCAACTTCAGTGTATGGCGGTGATTTTATGAAGAGGATATCATCGCCGGTCCTGGATAGCTCTGCTCCACGCTGCCAGGATGAAGATAGAAGACGCCCCCGCAATGGATGGAGATGTCACCACCTGGAGGAAGACTTCTCGCCGCCTGGATGGAGATGGATGTCCGGTCTTCATGAACCGTGAGTAGACATTCTGGGCTTAGTGTTAGTTTTTTGTTGTTGTTTTTTTTTTTAAGATTAGGGCTTTGGGAACTGTAAAAGAGCTGAATGCCCTTTTAAGGGCAGTAAAAGAGCGGAATGCCCTTTCAAGGGCAATGCCCATAGAAATTTAGGGGCAATGGGTAGCTTAATTTTTTTTTATTTTTATAGGGCTATTAGATAAGGTGTAATTGTTTTTATTTTTGATAATTTCGTTTATTATTTACTGTAATCTTAGAGTTTTTTTTATTTTTCGTAATTTTAGTGTTTATTATTTTTTGTAATGTTAGATTTTTTTATTTTTTTCGTAGTTTTAGGATTTTTTAAATTTGTAATTTAGGTTTTTTATTTTTTCGTAGTATTAGGTTTTTTAATCATGTAATTTAGGATTTTTAATTGGTAGTTTTTTATTTTATTAGAATATTGTTAGGTTAATTTTTTTTTACATTTCACAGGTAAGTTTTTTTTATTTATTTTAAGATAGTCATATTGTAAATTTTAATTTAAAGTTAGGAAGTGTTAGGTTTAGGGGTTAATAGTTTAATTTAGTGTTTTGCGATGTGGGGGGGGGGCGGCGGTTTAGAGGTTAATAGCTTTATTTAGTGTCAGCGATGTCAGGGAGTGGCGGATTTGGGGTTAATAGTTTTATATAGGGTTGGCGATGTGGGGGGGCAGCGGTTTAGGATTTAATAGGTTTTATATAGTGTTTGCGATGAGGGAGGGAGGCAGTTTAGGGGTTAATAGGTAGTTTATGGGTGTTAGTGTACTTTGTAACATTTTAATTATGAGTTTTGTGAAACATTTTTGTTTCAGAAAAATCCATAACTACTGGTCTCAGATAGCGGAATGGAAAGTGTTGGTACAGGCTGTAACACAAGCATTTTAGCCGGAACGCACAACCTGTAATACGGTGCTATGGAAAATCCCACACTCAAACATAATTTTTTGAGTGCAGAATGGAGGGTTGCGTTAAGGCTAAAATGCTTGCATTACAGCCTATACCGCTGTGATTCGTAATATGCATTACCGGCCATTACATGCACAATGGCCAATTTTTCAGCGATATAGCCGTACCGCACCGTAATGCAAAACTCATAATCTAGGCCAATGATAATAATAATAATAAAAATAATAATAAATGTTTTATTGTATTTTATTTTACTCTAGCATTTTGTTCAAAACACTATCAAACATGAAGAAGAACATTTGGCTTGTATTTTAAGTCAAAATTTTGAAAGAAAATATTCTCATATTTATCAAAAATATAATTCTGATTTAAAAATAAACCACCATTTTCAAGCTAAGAATGATGAATGTTCATTTTTTATTTTTGAGTAGACACCACAAAAAGTTGCAGTTTCAGAGTCATGACAGATGAAGTAATGTGCTTCTATGTAAAATAAAATAGGGTGGAGCATAAGATTGGTGAATCTTTTTTCATATACAGTGTGAAAAAGCCCCTTTTGCAAATACTGGACTAGTGACTAAAATATTTTCAGGCTTTTCCTTATATTCCAATATCCTTCATTAAATAATGACACCTACACCAGTGTAATGATATAAATGATTAGTTTATTAAATGACAGATTTAGATATTAGTGGTGTGAGAAGTGTTTAAAATACAAGGCTCTATCCTCATTTACCTACACTAAACTAATGCTTGTTATCTTTGGTGCTATTTGTCCTTCCTACTGTCTGTTCTTTACTCAGCATATTTATAGTCCCAGGCACACCATGTAGATTGTCTCAACCAAACAAATCCTACATTTATGTCAAGTTGATGAATTCCAAAATGTTTGCCAGCTACATGTAGGTGTCACCTTTATCCAAGAAATGACTTGAGACTTTTGTGAACCTTCCACATACTCCAAGGCTTAAGATATTAGCCCCCGTGCTGGACAAGACTGTGATAATAAGGGCCTAGACTGTGTACATCCTTTAAAATATTCCAGGAAATATATGAAATTGCTGTAATCGCACAGAATTCTTTGTGTTGTCATATGCCTCTGGCTCTTGCTGTCCAAATAAAGTTATTATTGTTGATGTTTACAACTACCATCTATTGTACTCCTGTCTCACCTACTCTAATAATTTGGGTTATTACTTGGCTTATTGTTGGTTAAAAATTCCATGGAGATATCATACATTCTCACTTGTTCTGATTACTAGGGTTAAGGAAAAACTAGTTTAGTAATTCAGGCTGAATTCAGCAAGAAAGCCCATATTATTCATACATCCTTAAAGACTTTCTATATATCACTAATTCAGTAAAGGTCTTGTTGAATGTCACAAATAAGATTGACTCAGTCTATTATTTTATTTTGCTACAATTTGATGAGACAAGGGCTTATGGTGAATTAATTTCTCTCTCAGGAATTCAGCTAGTTCACAATTTGATTTGTTAAAATCTAATTTTTATAGATGCTTATAACTTTTGGGCAGATGAACAAGCTTTGAAGATTACACTCACACACACCATGTATGTGTATATGTGTGTGTGTGTGTATATATATATATATATATATATATATATATATATATATATATATAATATATTTATATATATATATATAGAATGTTAAGCCTCCTTTAGCCTTCAAAACAGCCTAAATACATATAGGCATGGGTTGAACAAGATGCTGAAAACATTGTGGAGGTATTATGTATCATGCAGACAGAAGTGTGTCACGCAACTCATAAAAATTCAACAGAGGTGTAGCCTGCAGCAAATAACCCTTTTCAGGTCATCCCAAAGATGGTCAATAGGATTGAGATCCGGAGACTGAGCGGGTTACTGCAGCAAAGAATAGTCATTGTCATGTTCCAGGAACCATCCCATAGTGATGCGGGCTTTGTGCACAAGCGCCTTATCCTGCTGAAAGTAAACATTTGCCTGAGGATAAACTGTCAACATGAACGGATGCACTTGTTAAGCAATGATATTTACGTACGCTGTGGCATTCAGATGTTAATCTAGGGGTATCAATGGGCCCAATATGTGCCAGGAATACATTCCCCGTCCATAAATTCGCCCCCGGTATTTTGCACAGTTTTCATCAGACACATGACGTGTCCATGGATTCATGCTGTTTTCACCAAATTGGGAGCCTACCATAAACATCACGCACTAGGAACTTTGACTCATCAGACCAAGCAACCTTTTTCTAGTCTTTGATGGTCCAGTGCTGGTGTTGTTGTGCCCACAGAAGGCGTGCTGTCTTGTTCTTCTCTGATAACAATGGTATGTGATGTGGCCGCAGGCTGTTGAATCCCATCCACAACAAGGTGCGCCTAGTGGTGTGTTGTGATATGTTTTTCTCCGCACCAAGGTTGAATTCTGATGTGATTTATGAAATTGTGGCCTGTTTGTTTGCTTGCAGAAGTCTTGCCATCCTACTCTGACCACTCTCATCAATGAGCATGTTTCTACAACATTACTGTCGCTGACTGAATGATCGCTCATTACACCATTCTCGATACACCCTTGAAACAGTGGTACGTGAAAGATTCAGGAGTACTGCCCTTTCAGATATGTATTTATACCAAAACTGTGGCCACGTGACATGCAATGTAGTGAAATCAACCATTTGTGTGCACAGTGGGGGCACAGTGTATATATACATACATATGCATATACATGTATACTGTATATAAAGTGTGTGTATGCATGTGTTTGTGTGTATATATATATATATATATATATATATATATATATATATATATATATATATATATATAATGATATAATGAACTAAAATATTATGTAAATAGCAGAGTTTAAAATCCATAACAAACATTAAAAGTCTGGAATTCCAAAGTTAAATTTCCCATCAAAAAATATTATCATATACTGTATATAATTTTATTAAATTCTGTGTGTGGGGAAGCTGTGTTTCAGAAATGTCATACTTTCTAATGTTTGTGTTGAAAAATAAAAACCCCACATTAATTTGAGTTTTTTGCTTTTGTTTTTTTTTCTTGTAAAAAAAAAAATTGTATGTGAGATCTGAGTGCCAGCATTTTTGTGTCTATGTGTGCCTTGTCTGACTTTCCTTGATTTTTTTTTATCTATTTGCTTTTACTGAGTATGCTCAAAATATTTAAAAAAATAAGGCAACTTTAAACCTTTTTTCTAATATTTCTAGTGTAATGCATTCATTAAATAAGTGGAATGCTTTTGGTCATGAAGAGCTACTTCTGTATATACAGTATGTGTAGGTATGTGTAGGTAAAGTGATATAGTATAAGCACATCAAATAAAATGCTGTAAGCAGATACATGTCAACAGTTCAAATTAATAGAATACCTGACAATCTGTGGAATATTTTTAAAATTGTCAATTTTTGAGGTAATTGAATCTTGATTGACTACTGCAATATATGCCATTTAAGTAAGATGTATTTGAAATAGCAGATTTTGCAAGTCCTGGGTATGTTTCTAGGTTTTTTTCTTGTGATACCGTTGAGTAGGTGAATATATTGATTTCTCTTTTTCTGATTGCATTGAAGTGTAAATGGAAAATATCAGATTTGCAATCACTTAGCTGATGTGAAATTTTTTATAGCAAAGGCTATTAGACTCACTTTGTGTTTTTCCCCAATGACCAAGAAGTAAAATATTTCTACATATATTCATCTTCTTCCTACAACAGATAAGAAAAATAACATGCTTTCTAACATGCCAGATTTTTTTTGTGTCTACATGAGAATAACCCTAATGCTTTCTTATGCCACTATCTGAAAGAAGATGAAATACTCAGTCTTGTGTAAATGGCTATGTCTTACCATCAGTCTTAAGCTCTGCATGGAAGCTGTACTGTTGACATTAGCTTTTGCATCGGATGAAATTGAAGTTAAATGTGACCTTGGCATGTTGTTGAAGTAGAAATGATCTCTATCAAGACAGAAAAATATGAATAGCTTTCATAATGTTTCTTTGCACCGTCTTCAAATGCTCACAATATGGTATCTATCTACCCATGGGCAGCGCTCCGGAATCTGTTGGCGCTTTATAAATAAATAATAATAATCATAATCTATCTAACTATTATTCAAAAAATTATGTGTATATAGATAGTTTTTATATATTTACAAAAATGAACACAGTGGTATTTTACCCTGACTTTATTAAATAAACATAAAAAGTATTTTCTTTCTACTTCTTATATATATATATATATATATATATATATATATATATATATATATATATATATATATATATATATATATATATATATATATATATATATATATATATATATATGTATATATATATATATATATATATATATATATATAAAGTTTAAATTTCATGATTGTCACAAATTGGGGTTTCCAAGCATTTCACATGGGTGGCATTTGTGCCTAATCTATATATGTGATAATATATATTTCAATTTACTTTATACACATACATATGTTGTCACTGACTGTTGTGGTATTCTTATCTGTTACCATAAAATAAATATACATCAAAAGCTTTACACAAGCTTTGAGTGAGAACAATTTAAAAAGGGGTAGGAAAAGCTCATCAGCAGCTGGGAATTAAAGGTTACATGAAACACATTTTTTTTTTCTTTCATGATTCAGATCAGAGTAATTAGTTTTAAACAACTTTCTGATTTACTTCTATTAACAAATTTGCTTCATTCTCTAAGTAACCTTTTTTGAAGGAGTAGCAATGATGGACACATCTGGCGAGTCAGTGACACGTATTAACAACAATATGTGCAGCCACCAATCAGCAGCTGGTTCCCAGTAGTGCTTTGCTGCTCCTAAACATACCTAGGTATGCCTTTCAACAATGGATACTAGAAAACAAAGCAACATTTTTAATTTAAGTAACTTGGGAAGCTGTTTAAAACAGTATGCTTTATCGTAATGATGAGTTTCATATTGACTTTACTATCCCTGTAATAGCAACATCATGTTGTTTTTTTCTGTCTGTACTTATTGGGTATAAAGTCCTATAGACTATGTTATTGTCTTCACACACATTTTAATTGGATGTTGGCCTCTTTTAATTGGATGTTGGCCTCTTTTCTTGTGGTTCTTTTCTTTTTTTTCTTTCTTTTTTTCCCCTCCCTCCCCTTCCTCTCGTTCCCTGCCTTCTCCTCCCTTCCTCATCCCTGGCTCACCTGCTCTCACTTTGGTTAACTATCCATAGAGAGATTGTATTGGTACACACACAGGGCAATTTAGATGGGGAAAATGTCCCTTAAGTTCCTATCATGGAATGTGGGGGGATCAACTCCCCAAATAAAAGGAAAGCAATAATTAAAGAATTTTGTCGATATATACCAGATGTGGCAATGCTTCAACAAACCCATTTGAATGATCAAGAAACTGTGAAATTAAGGAGTAAATGGGTCGCTGCAGGCCAGGGAAGGAAAAAAGGAGTGTCTATTTTAATAAATAAGCATCTAACATATCAAATACTAATCCAAATAATAGACCTGGAAGGCAGATTACAGATCATTAATATAGAAATAGATAAAGTCACCTTCATCTTATGTAATATATTTGGCCCCGACAAAACTGATGATAACTTCTGGGATACTCTGGCCCTAAATTTAATGGGTCTAAGAGGGAAGAATCTTATAATAGGAGGGGATTTAAATTTAATAGCAATGGCAAATATGGATAAATTGAGGCCAGTGGTTACATAAGAAAGGTAAACACGTATATTCCAGAGATTTTGTCATAAAGTAGGTGTCCACGACATATGACACATCCAAAATCCAGATACAAAAGCCTTCACATGTATGTCCAAAAGTCATCATACCAATGTGGGTATAGATATATTCTTGGTCACCGATACATTGCTTGGGCTTGAAACAAAAACAGATATTGAGGACATATGTATATCAGACCATGCAATTATATCATTAGAAATTAATGTTAATCCTCTACAACGTCCCCTGTCCAATAACTTTTTTTCCCCAAAATATTTAGTACATAACCCTAAATTCCAGAACTGGTTAAAACACAACGGAACATAACCACGCATTCAAAGACAAAATATAAATTTTCTGGGAAGCAGGGAAAGCGGTTTTGCGCGGGGATATAAAAGCCTATCTTTATGGCCTTAAAAAAAAAATAAAACCGAAGAAATTTACAATTTGCTAATACCGTTAAAAATAGCTATAACAAATATTTAGCCAACTCAACAAAATGCAATTGAGATAACTATGCAAATAGTAAAACACAGAGGGATCTTTTTCTCAAGCAAAGTGTAATACATGAAGAATTACAATTAAAGCGCTATATGGGGCTATAAGGGAAGAGCATCCAAATATTTGGCTAGAATCATGAGGCAAAAATCAAACAATCATATTGAGGCAATTAAGGTAGGTCCGAAGAGATATACAACAAATACAAATATAAAAAATTCCTTTTTCAACTTCTTTCAAAATTTCTATGCAGTCGAGAAAACAGATTTAGAACAAAAATAAGCCACATGAGGCAATACAACAACTAAATTGCACGATATTAATACAGAAAATTACGGATGGGATAAAAGCTGCAAAATTAAATAAAGCACCTGGTCCAGATGCCCTACCAGTAGAATTCTATAGAATACTTATAGATCAGGTAACCCCCACACTACATAATTTGTTTAATATCTATTTCAATAAAGGAAAATTACCCTCACCCAATTACTCAGCTTCAAATATTACCCTAATACCAAAAAAGGATAAAGATCCTGAAAATGTGTCGTCCTATAGACCTATAGCTTTACTCAATTTTGACTATAAACTTTTAGCATCAATAGTTGCCAATCGATTGAAACCTCATTTACATAAAATAATCCATGAAAATCAAGCAGGCTTCATGCCCGGTAGGAATCCGGTTAAGACAATCCAACTATGTGGATCTTAGACTTTTATTGAAATAAGTATAGACAGGGAAAAAACCCCGAGAGGAGAGAATGCAACAATTGTGACAGTAGACGCCAAAAAGGCTTTCAATCATATAAGTTGGGACCACTTGCTTACTACATTAGAGAAATTTGGCTTTTCAGGGAATTTTTTTAACTTCATCCAATCTATTTATAATAAGTTAATTTCGGAAGTGATAGTCAATGGAGTTGTCTCAGATAGTTTCAAACTCCAATTTGGCACTAGATAGGGATGTCCCTTATAGCCCCTGATTTTTAACATCTTGCTTGAACCTCTGGCCATTTTACTAAGACAACATCTGAAAGGTATTCAAATAAGTGGGCAAAACTTTGCTCTTTCTTTATATGCTGATGATCTCTTACTGTATTTAAGTAATCTACAAGAAACTTTACCAACTCTGATGACTGATATTCAGCAATTTGGTACCATATCAGGATATAAGATTAATATAGGGAAATCGGAGCTATTATAACTAAACAAACTGGTTAAATTATTTTTCAAACATCTCTTTAAAGAAGTTCAACAAATATAGTATCTTGGAATAATTTTAACTAGAAATCCATTAAAGTGGTATGATTGGAATTTTGGTAAGTTCTTCATAGAATGTAAGAGGAAGACAACCGACTGGATGCATCTTACAATCTATATTACGGCTAGGGTAATGTTAATTAAAACAATTCTGTTCCCAAAATTACTAAATCTTCTCCAAAATATTCAGCTTTTCTTGCGCAAGACAGATGTGTCTATTTTAATAAATAAGCATCTAACATATCAAATACTAATCCAAATAATAGACCTGGAAGGCAGATTACAGATCATTAATATAGAAATAGATAAAGTCACCTTCATCTTATGTAATATATTTGGCCCCGACAAAACTGATGATAACTTCTGGGATACTCTGGCCCTAAATGTAATGGGTCTAAGAGGGAAGAATCTTATAATAGGAGGGGATTTAAATTTAATAGCAATGGCAAATATGGATAAATTGAGGCCAGTGGTTACATAAGAAAGGTAAACACGTATATTCCAGAGATTTTGTCATAAAGTAGGTGTCCACGACATATGACACATCCAAAATCCAGATACAAAAGCCTTCACATGTATGTCCAAAAGTCATCATACCAATGTGCGTATAGATATATTCTTGGTCACCGATACATTGCTTGGGCTTGAAACAAAAACAGATATTGAGGACATATGTATATCAGACCATGCAATTATATCATTAGAAATTAATGTTAATCCTCTACAACGTCCCCTGTCCAATAACTTTTTTTCCCCAAAATATTTAGTACATAACCCTAAATTCCAGAACTGGTTAAAACACAACGGAACATAACCACGCATTCAAAGACAAAATATAAATTTTCTGGGAAGCAGGGAAAGCGGTTTTGCACGGGGATATAAAAGCCTATCTTTATGGCCTTAAAAAAAAAATAAAACCGAAGAAATGTACAATTTGCTAATACCGTTAAAAATAGCTATAACAAATATTTAGCCAACTCAACAAAATGCAATTGAGATAACTATGCAAATAGTAAAACACAGAGGGATCTTTTTCTCAAGCAAAGTGTAATACATGAAGAATTACAATTAAAGCGCTATATGGGGCTATAAGGGAAGAGCATCCAAATATTTGGCTAGAAACATGAGGCAAAAATCAAACAATCATATTGAGGCAATTAAGGTAGGTCCGAAGAGATATACAACAAATACAAATATAAAAAATTCCTTTTTCAACTTCTTTCAAAATTTCTATGCAGTCGAGAAAACAGATTTAGAACAAAAATAAGCCACATGAGGCAATACAACAACTAAATTGCACGATATTAATACAGAAAATTACGGATGGGATAAAAGCTGCAAAATTAAATAAAGCACCTGGTCCAGATGCCCTACCAGTAGAATTCTATAGAATACTTATAGATCAGGTAACACCCACACTACATAATTTGTTTAATATCTATTTCAATAAAGGAAAATTACCCTCACCCAATTACTCAGCTTCAAATATTACCCTAATACCTAAAAAGGATAAAGATCCTGAAAATGTGTCGTCCTATAGACCTATAGCTTTACTCAATTTTGACTATAAACTTTTAGCATCAATAGTTGCCAATCGATTGAAACCTCATTTACATAAAATAATCCATGAAAATCAAGCTGGCTTCATGCAACAAATGCAACAATTGTGACAGTAGACGCCAAAAAGGCTTTCAATCATATAAGTTGGGACCACTTGCTTACTACATTAGAGAAATTTGGCTTTTCAGGGAATTTTTTTAACTTCATCCAATCTATTTATAATAAGTCAATTTCGGAAGTGATAGTCAATGGAGTTGTCTCAGATAGTTTCAAACTCCAATTTGGCACTAGATAGGGATGTCCCTTATAGCCCCTGATTTTTAACATCTTGCTTGAACCTCTGGCCATTTTACTAAGACAACATCTGAAAGGTATTCAAATAAGTGGGCAAAACTTTGCTCTTTCTTTATATGCTGATGATCTCTTACTGTATTTAAGTAATCTACAAGAAACTTTACCAACTCTGATGACTGATATTCAGCAATTTGGTACCATATCAGGATATAAGATTAATATAGGGAAATCGGAGCTATTATAACTAAACAAACTGGTTAAATTATTTTTCAAACATCTCTTTAAAGAAGTTCAACAAATATAGTATCTTGGAATAATTTTAACTAGAAATCCATTAAAGTGGTATGATTGGAATTTTGGTAAGTTCTTCATAGAATGTAAGAGGAAGACAACCGACTGGATGCATCTTACAATCTATATTACGGCTAGGGTAATGTTAATTAAAACAATTCTGTTCCCAAAATTACTAAATCTTCTCCAAAATATTCAGCTTTTCTTGCGCAAGACAGATGTGTCTAGTTTTAACCAAACCATGTACAACATTTATCTGGAAGGGGCAAAGACCACAAATTGCTATAAGCAAATTGATGCGTCCCAAGGATGCCGCTGGTCTAGCCTTTCCAAATGTGAAATTTTATAATCTAGCCGCACTGCTGAAATTCGCTTTAGACTGGATTACTGTACATGAATATGTTTAATTTACTCAATGCGAACCTGATATGATAGCATCTTTCTATCTCAAAGCTATTCTTCAATGTCCCCCATCTAAATTACAGAACAAGATAACTAATTTGATCTCTTTTAAAAATATACTATTGGCCTGGCAGAAATATTGCCTGGAAATCAATGTTAATCCTTTCTGCACATAATTTTGAACAATCCTTGGAAACCCGGATTTCAAACCAGGTTTTTCGCATAGGGTCTTTACGCAATGGAAGGCCAAAGGCCTAACACAGATTAAACAACTCCTATCCCCAGACCTATCTATCAAATCATTCCAAAACATCTCTCTACAATTTAGACTCCCCAGGCAAGACTTTTTGCCTTCCTACAAATTAGGCATTATATAAACAAACTACAAAAAAAATATAATGCAGATTGGTCTTTGGGACCATTGACCATTAGAATTAAATTATACCAGGAGGGAATATATTCGATCTCGCACTTATACAATCTAATTAATTTAAATTTGAATATAAAGCAAATAGAATGGATTCAGAACAGATAGCAAAAGGACTTTCCTGATATCAGTGTCACTAAGGTGCAATAAAGTTTAAAAACAATATATACCAGCATTAGTTTCAAAAGTAATACATGTGTGGTAAAATATATTGAATTTATTTTATTTTTGTTCTCAGTAAGTATTTTAGGGACAGGGAAGAGGCAAACAAATCAAATTTGAGAGCTACATTTTTACAACTTGGGTTTTGGTTGGATAACTCTGTTATAAATGTCTCATAAAAAAAAAAATCACTATTAGTTATATTCCAGAGATAATTTACTAAACATCGCCAATATATTCCAAGCTCCCCATATAGCCGCATCCCTGAGAGGCATTTACTATACATGCCATTGGTCGGCGACGCTGGCTTAAGCAACACCCTGCATTGCCGACCAATGCCGTGTATAGCAAACGGCTCTCAGTGAAGCAGCTATGTGGGGAGCTTGGAATATTCCGACATGCTCGCTCGATATTGCAGCAGATAACTTGGGATATTTCACTGCCTCATAGCCCTTTCAAACATTGGGGCCTTAGTGAGAACAATGTAAAATTATCATTTCATTAGTTATCTCTTCTACACCCCACGAGGAGTGTAGTTTCTTCTGCTGGCTGTGTTTACATTGCCTGTCAATAGCCTGGACTTAGACAAGAAACTTTTAATATAGGTGGGGAAACCACATGCTAATTCAACAATTTCAAATGCCAAAATAAAGGGGAAAGGAGCTACTTGTAAACAGTTTAATACACTCCAGCAGGTAAAATGGATCATTGGGAAGAAATTAAAGGGGAGAACATTTTTGGGTAAACTGTCCTTTTAAGATGGTGCTAAAAAGTTGTTGGTGGTCACAATCCATTTTAAAGAGACTTTTCAACACCTTTTCAAGACCAGTTTTACCTTTTCAAATTCAACACCTCAAACCACTTGATAAAGCACCGAAATTTAAAAGCCATGTTTTCCCATTTGGCATGATTAACATCTCAAAACAAGAAGACTACTTTCTACATCTTCTTATGCTGGATTTTAACTGTAACACATACAGTCATGAACATGTTTCGACTTTGTGTTCCCAAAGGCCCGATCTCGTTTTAAATCCAGTTGACCTAGACACATTTCCTTTTTAACCTTGTTCATTAAGGTGTGTCTCGTTTGAACATCATATTTGCAAAGACAATATTGCAATGGGGAGTCTCACATTTTACAGCTTCGGTACTCTTAAAAACTACTGTTAGAAGACATTATAAGTCCTTCTAATAGAAATCCCTAGTCTTCTGCATGTTTTAAACTGTCTATCACGTCAAGCTGGTAAACAGTACTTTTAAATCAATAAATATAAATATTGTAAAAAGCAATACTTATTTAAAGTATTAATTAATATTAAATTTACAATATAGTGATTGAGCAAACATGACCAGTATTCCAATCATGTCTAGATACAAATGGCATTCCGATAGTTTAGCAGTGGTGAGAATGAATTCAGATTGCAATAAATTAATCTGCCACATGTAAATGTTCCTTACACACTGGACAAATGAGTTAATTCAAAAGAACTTTACTGTAATTTTAAAAGGTGTAAAATGGCTATTGTATACATCAGCTTTTGGTGGCTTCCCAGATTTTATCCTGATAACATTGTCTTGTGAAAACGTATTAGCGGATATGGGCGTTAAACACACGCAACTGTTTTACATAGTGGTCACTTGAATAACAGGCTTAATAATTAAACGGACAGTCTACTCCAGAATTTTTATTGTTTAAAAAGATAGCTAATCCCTCTATTACCCATTCCCCAGTTTTGCATAACCAACACCGTTATAATAATTTTTACTTTTTTACCTCTGTGATTACCTTATATCTAAGCCTCTGCAGACTGCCCCCTTATTTCAGTTAGAGTGCCCTCTCATAAGTAACTCCATGTGCGTGAGCACAATGTTATCTATATGCCCCATATGAACTAATGCCCTCTAGCTGTGAGGCGGCCTACAAGGGCTTAGAAATTAGCATATGAGCCTACCTAGGTTTAGAGTTCAACTAAGAATACCAAGAGAACAAAGCAAATTGTGATCAACCCCTATGTGTTTAACCCCTTCAAAACAGTGTACTACTGGTATCTAGCTGAAAACTAAAAAAAGGATAGAAAAGAGCATCCCCTAAGCACTCAAACACATAGCAACAAATCTGTGTCTCTACAGAATATGGGGGTTCTCAATATTAAAACATAACTTTTATTATAAATAAATATACTAAATGAAAATACTACAAATGAATCTAGTGAGTCCACTCCAAAATACTGCACAACAAACATTCAATGTATCATCCTAATTAATGTATCAGAGAAGAGCACATTATGGATAATTATACCCATTACAGTGTGTAACACGATACAAAAGATCCCTTAAATACTGACTATCTATGACATTAATCTCCCAACTGTGAGTAAAAAAGGGATTGGCGAACTACTGCACTTTTATGTTACCCCACTGTAATTATTTAAAAATGCTGGGTATTCCTGTGCTAATCCCAAAGTAACTGAAATAATGTAAACACATACATATCTAGTTTAATTACCATAGTGACCATGGAGAGGGCTACACCAGAAACTCCTAGGGATCTTTTGTATTATGTTGCACACAGTAATGGGGATAATTACCCATATTGTGCTCTTCTTTGATACATTATGATGATACATGGGGCTGATTTAAGAAGCAGCATATGCTGCTGTTTCCGAGCGAGTCTTGAGGCTTGCCGAAAACTTAAGTTAAGAAGCAGTGGTCTTAATATTGTCTTAGGTGGCAAACAGCAATCATCAGGTGGCGGACAGTGGATCATGTCCGCCCGCACATTATTAAATCAGCCCCATGGAATCTGTTTGTTGTGTGGTATTTTGGAGTGGACTCATTAAGTTTTCTACCAATATTTTAATTTAGTGTATTTATTTATAGTAAAAGTTATGTTTTATTATTGAGGACCCCCTATTCTTTGTTTGTGGTGTGGGGTAGAGATGCAGATTTGTTACTCTATCCTTTTTTGATCATTATATATATATATATATATATATATATATATATATATATATATATATATATATATATATATATATATATATATATATATATATATATATTAGCATCCAGCACCGACTGATTGAGTTTTATGCTCAGTCAGGTACCTTAGTATTAAGTCTCCACACAGTTTTTTTACTTTTTGGTTCAATCTAGTAGTTGAAAACATCTCTTGAGCAGTTTTGTCTAGGGATCTATGGGAATATAGTTCCATCTGTTTAATATAATTTACAATAGAGAGAACCTGTGATGTAGGAGGAGGGTCTTCGTTTTTCCATAATCAGGCAACAGCCAGTTTTGAGGAGATAGATTGCAAGGGCTTCCCTTGCTTTCGTTAAGGCTGGGAGATGGATATGGAGTAAGGCTATCTCTGGTTTGAAAGGTAGGTCAATATGGAGTAGATTGAGAGTGCGGAAAAGCCATCTCCAAAGGGGACGTATCTTGGGACAGGACCACCAGATATGTAGTGGGGTCCCTATCTTTCCACAGCCTCGCCAGCATCTGGGAGAGTGAGTGCCATATATCCGCCTAGATTACAAGTTTTTGTCGGTAATGTGTGCGGGGCTAACGAGCATTTTTTTCTCACCTCTCACTTAAGACAACGCTGGTATTATAGGTTTTTACAAACCCGGCGTTAGCCTCAGAAAAGTGAGCGGAGAGGAAAATTTTGCTCAACATCTCACTGTAATACCAGCGATGCTTATGGAAGCAGTGAGCTGGCTAAACGTTCTTGTGCACGATTTCCCCATAGGAATCAATGGGGGAGAGCTGGCTGAAAAAAAAGTCTAACACCTGCAAAAAAGCAGCGTTCAGCTTCCAATGCAGCCCCATTGATTCCTATGGGGAAATACATTTTATGTCTACACCTAACACCCTAACATGAACCCCGAGTCTAGACACCCCTAATCTTACACTTATTAACGCCTAATCTGCCACCCCCGACATAGGCAAAACCTGCATTATATTATTAACCACTAATCTGCCATTCCAGACACTGCTGCCACCTACATTATCCCTATGAACCCCTAATCTGCTGCCCCCAACATCGCCAACACCTACTTTTTATTTATTAACCCCTACTCTACGACCCCCAATGTCGCCGCCACCTAACTACAGTTATTAGCTCCTAATCTGCCGCCGCCAACGTCACCACCACTATAATAAATATATTAACCCCTAAATCTAAGTCTAACCCTAACACCCCCCTAACTTAAATACATCTAAATAAAATTACTATTATTAACTAAATAATTCCTATTTAAAACAAAATACTTACCTATAAAATAAACCCTAAGCTAGCTACAATATAACCAATAATTACATTGTAGCTATCTCAGGGTTTATTTTTTATTTTACAGGCAACTTTGTATTTATTTTAACTACAATGCAATAGTTTGTAGTTAAAATAAATAGTAGTATTTATAAAGTATTTTAACTACAATACAATAGTTATTAAATAGTTATTAACTATTTAATAACTTCCTAGTTAAAATAAATTCAAATTTACCTGTAAAATAAATCCTAACCTAAGTTACAACTACACCTAACACTATACTATCATTAAATAAATTACCTAAATTAACTACAATTAATTATAATTAAATTAAATAAACTAAAGCATGAAAACAAACACTAAATTACAGAAAATAATAAAATAATTACAAGAATTTTAAACTAATTACACCTAATCTAATCCCCCTAATAAAATAAAAAAGCCCCCCAAAATAATAAAAATCCCTACCCTATACTAAATTAAAAAATAGACCTTAAAAGGGCTTTTTGCGGGGCATTGCCCCAAAGTAATCAGCTCTTTTGTACTTTAATTAGTTTAATTATAGTGTAGTGCTAGGTGTAATTGTAACTTAGGTTAGGGTTTAATTTACAGGTATATTTGTATTTATTTTAACTAGGAAGTTATTAAATAGTTAATAATTATTTAATAACTATTCTACCTAGTTAAAATAAGTACAAACTTGCTTGTAAAATAAAAATAAACCCTAAGCTAGCTACAATGTAGTTATTAGTTATATTGTACCTAGCTTAGGGTTTATTTTATAGGTAAGTATTTAGTTTTAAATAGGAATAATTTATTTAATTGTAGTAATTTTTTTTAGATTATTTTAAATTATATTTAAATTAGGGGGGTTAGGGTTAGAGTTAGACTTAGGTTTAGGGGTTAATACATTTAATATAGTGTCTGCGACATGTGCGGTGTGCGGGGGGCCTCGGTTTAGGGGTTAATAGGTAGTTTATGGGTGTTAGTGTACTTTTTAGCACTTTAGTTAAGAGTTTTCTGTTACGGCGTTAGCCCATAAAACTCTTAACTACTGACTTTTAAATACGGTAGGAGTCTTGACAGGAGAAGCTGTTCCGCTCACTTTTTCCAAGACTCATAATACCGGCGTTAGGCAAATCCCATGGAAAAGATAGGATACGCAATTGACATAAGGGGATTTGCGGTATGCTTGAGTCAGGGAAAAAAGTGAGTGGTACACCTGTACCTGCCAGACTCGTAATACCAGCAGTGTTAAAAAGCAGTGTTGGGACCTCTCAATGCAGCTTTTTAAGGCTAACACAAGACTCGTAATCTAGGCAATCCTGTTTAATGTGGAAGGTACTAAGTGCCATTGCACTATAATTTTATATTGTAGCTCCCATAGAGTAGCACAGTGAAGGAGTTTTTTGGTTATGAGTATTCGTGTATGCCAAGTATTAGTGTCAGCTATGAAACCTATCTCTTTCCCCCAAGCTTTGTGCTGGGAAATTTTATGGAGAGTGGTAGGTTCAAGGATGAGATTATAATGGAAGGACAAAGCGTGTTAAGTGTCCCTGAAGCCACTTTGTCTCCCATTTGGAAAGAGATCTCAAATCTTGTCTGGGGAATCCCCAGGATTTCAGCCAAGAGCTAAGTCAAAAAGCTTCAAAATGTAAAGAAGTAGGAATATCATATTTCAGACAGAATTGCGAGTGCGCAATCCAGTGACCCTGGTCATAGAAGTCTGTAACTAAAATGGGTTGTAGGTTTTGCTAGGACTTCATATGAGAGTCTGGAAGACAGTAAAGGGCTCCAGTCAAGGTGAGAGCAGGAGAGGGGTGGGGTGCTAGATCTGGGTTTTGTCTTATATGATCCCAAAATTTTAGGGCATCTAGTATAATTGATGGTAAGTTATCTAGTTTTCCTCTGTAGTGGGTAGGGATCCATGGTAAGTCAGATAGTGTAAGCCCTGGGGGTAGAGCAGTCAGTTCAGTATCAATCCAGCATGGGTAATCAGTTGTGATTGACCAGCTGTGTATGTGTGACAACCTGGCCGCATTGTAATACAGAATTACATTGGGTAGGGCTAAGCCCCCGTGCGTAGTTGGTCTCTGCAATGTGGTGCTAGAAGTCCGAGGCCTGTGGTATTTCCATACATAGTTTGTAATGAGGCTCTGTAACCTATTTAATAGGGGTCTGGGGATGTTATATGGAATGCACCTGAATATATAAGTGAGCTATCCTTCCCGTCCAGGAAACTTCTTTGAATTCCCAAGTGAGAAGAAGATTCCAGAATTCTGGGAGCCTCTCTGTGTAGTTTTTAGCTATTGTGAGCTCCGGGTTGGGATTTAAGTATGTGCCTAATACTTTGATTGTATGAGGATTCCATTGAAAACGGTACTTTTTTGTAGAAGAAGAAGTTCTTGAGGAGGAATGTTTAAGTATAGAGCCTCTGTTTTATTAATTTTCAATTTATAGTAAGATAAGCGGCCAAATTCATTAATAAGTTTGAATAAAGCGTGGAGAGAGTTAGTTGGTGAGGTAAGGAATATAGTTATGTCATCTGCATACAAGGAGATGGAGTGGGATGACGTTGTGAATTGTTCTCCTGTGATATGCGGATGGAGTCCAATCGCTTGTGCTAAGGGTTCGATTGTTAGTGCAAAAAGAAGGGGCAAGAGTGGGCAACCCTGCCTATCACCATTGGTGATTTGGAAAGTATCGGATCTGAAGCCCACTCCTTTTACCCTAGCTGTGGGTGTCGAGTAGATAGCCCTAACTGCATGCATAAAGGTGTCCGGAAGGTTAAAGTCTTCCATCGTAAGCCTGAGATATTCCCATCCCACCCTGTCAAAGGCTTTCTCAGCATTCAGAGACAGGGCGAGGAATGGGACCTTCCCCCCTTCCATAATTGAGAGAATATTGAGGATTCTCCTAGTTGCATCTGGTCTCTCTCTCCGTGGTACGAACCCTACTTGATCCGGATGGATCATCGGGTTAATAACTATCGAGAGTCGTTCAGCCAGTATTTTAGTATATAATTTAGTGTCTAAATTAAGAAATGATATGGGCTGGTAGCTACTACATTGATCAGGGGGTTTCCAAGATTTCAGAATAGTAGTGATGGTTGCTTCTAGATATTCACTGTTAATAGTGCCTTTTTGCATAATCTCGACAAATAGTCTACATAGTATCGGGGCTACTATAGATTGAAAAGATTTGTAAAAGCATGCAGTATAGCCATCAGGGCCAGGGGATTTCCCTAGTTTCAAGCTCTGAATTACTTTTAGAACTTCTTCTTGCGTGATAGGATTGTTCAGAATGGTGACGTTCTCTATTGAGAGGAGAGGGAGATGGAGAGAGCTTAAAAATGTTTTTTTGCTGTCAGTATCAGGAAGGGAGTTTTCTGGGTTCTCTATTATATTGTACATGGAGTGATAATAAGCTTGGAAGGCTGTACCTATGGCATTAGGGGAATAGACCAATTTGTTCACTGTGTTTCTAATTGATAGAATTTTGGCCTGTGCTGTGCGATGTCTGAGTTTGGCTGCTAGAAGTGTGGAGGCTTTGTTACTATAGTGATAAAAAATCCTCTTGAATTTCTCTAATGTGTTGTGCGTCTTTTGGAGCTCAAACTCCTGAATTTGTTTGGTAACATCGGCAATTTCTTGGGTTACTGAACTGGAATACGAAACATTTAATGTTTGTCGGAGCTGTCTAAGATGGATAACAAGAGTCGCTAGGGGGGCTCCCTGTTTACTGTGTTTATCTGCATCAATTGCAATGAAATTACCTCTGAGATAGACCTTGAGATTGGCCCATAGTATCTCCGTAGGAGTCTGTAACAAACAAAAATAGGCAGACCCAGCAAACAAGGATGCGGCCGGTTGGCCAGGTGCACGTAGGATTAGCTAGCGACCACGAGCTCGACATATGTAGTACAAAAAGGCAGTTCCACAGCACCTGAAATAAAACGTCCTTTATTCAATAATCTTGGACAGCATAATATGTGACGTTTTGGGAACGTTATCCCTTAATCTGCATACCTCACTATACACCTGTGCCTTTATTTAAAGGCATATCAAACCAATCACTGGTTACCTCAGAAACCTCTTCTCACCTAGCAATGCCCTCTAGTGGACAATGAGACTAGTTTATATAATCTAAATAGTATACATATGGATAGTAGGTGTACTAGCGTTTTTGTGTCTATGTAAACACAATATTTATACATAATTTCTCAAAAAATAAAATCAATACACAATATATACATAAATTCATAAAAACTGTAAGGAGTCTGGTGATCGTCATTGATGTCTAGGAATTCTAGCATCTTCTCCTGTATCTCCGTTTTTAATGAGGTGATCTGTAACAAGGTAATCTTTGAGCTTCTACATGGGAGGGGAGCAAAGGCTCCACATGGGCTCATAAATAGAGTAACAGCGTCATGATCCGACCAAGAAACTGGTAGTATGTTTGTAGAAGATATTTTATCCAACATTCTAGTGCTAATGAAGAAGTAGTCTATGCGGGTGAATGATCTGTGTGGGGGGGGAGTAGAATGTGCATTCCCTATCTTGTGGGTGAGTCGCTCTCCAGGGGTCATATAAATCATATTGACTGATGAGTTGTTGGAAAACCCTGGATAGAGGGTGAGTTGCTCTCTCTAATGTAGATATCTTAGGTCCTAACCTATCTAGGTCCGGGTCCCATATCAGATTAAAGTCGCCCCCTAGTATTAATTCTCCCTGTTTCACAGCTGACACCGACTTTAGTAGTTTTGTCAAGAATTTGATTTGTTTGGAATTAGGAGAATAAATATTCACTAAGGTGACAAGATGACTATTTATTTTACAAATATGTATGATGTCGCGGGCTTGGGGAACAAGTTCCAAGTGAATAGACTCATATTGAATATCTTTGCCAAGATATATGGCTACTCCTCTAGATTTAGACTGGAATGAGGCCTCCAGTACTATTGGGTAACCCCTAGATGTGAGTGTAGTATTTTTATCTAGTGTCCAATGGGTCTCTTGTATAAATGCTACATCTATCTTAGATTTTCTCAAGAAGTTCATCAGCACACTACGTTTTGTAGGGGAGTTGAGACCCTGTACATTTATGGTTAGGAAACAAAGACTGGGTAGGGGTGTGGAAGGGGCTTGGATTTTCTTCAGATACTAAGTACACTGATTTCTCCTCGACCAGGTAAGAAGGGAAAACAAAATTTGAGTCTAAGTAAATGTATGATTCAGCTATACATAAGATAATGGTGGATATTATAAATATATTCAGAAGACTAGAGCCACTCAATAGTGAATAGAGAGAAGAGATATAGAAAAGTTATCATGTATGAGATAATTGAATTATAGTTAATTAATTAATTAATTAATTAATTAATTAAGGGGAGGTGGAAAGTGAGAAAATAGTACTTCTGCTAATTACGAATGGCAGGGAATGAATTAGAGCCGAAGTAAAGCTAAAAAAAGAAACGAAAAAGAGAATGAGCAGAGTGGAGAGCAGATTGATAATATTCTCAGGCTAATATAATCAATGAATCAAGGTTAATATAAAGTAAGGGGTACATAAGGGAATCCAGGTGGGAATAGAATCCCCCCAACAAGTGGAATAGTAGGGCAGTGATAAGAAAGGAATTATAAGAGAGCTTGAGGCTCCATGTTACATTTGGGCATCATGAAAGGCACCTTCTAATATGTCAACCTAGGAGATCTCAAAGAAGGTTAACCTCTTTTGTGGTTTGAACCTATATTAAGTGAAGCAATAATTGGCAGATACACCAGTTATCACATAACAAGAGTAGGATAAGGGTAGTCACTGGAGGACATAATTGGTGTTAGTTATTAACTAGAGTACCATGGCAAGCTTAAGTGGTTTGGAAGAGTGGAGGAGTTGAATAAAGTCGTACTAGGTACATGGGAGGTGAAGATAAATCAATTAAATGTGATGTCTAAGATAAGTCTTAATATGTATGAGGGTGAAGTTAATTTTATTCTGATAATTGCTCTTATGTATCGTCCCCCAGTGACTTACCTAGTACAACAGTAGTCTCAAAACATTAAAGGTATGATAACTAAAGTATAACATAACTAGTAAACATAATGAAACATTCAAAATCAGAGAAGTCTAGCATCTACATTTTTATCTAAATTCTGCTGCCTGTCAATAATAAAAAAAAAAAAAAAAAAAATATATGTATATATGTGCCTCCAAAATTTGTGAATAGATATTTCCATCCACTACAATCTTATATATGGACTACCATTTTTAAGTGTAAAAGAGATATGGAGTTTTAAAACAAGCATGTGCTGAAGAGAATCAGATCTGTTGTATGTATACTAAAGGGTGCAAGTAATTGGTGGGAATCTAAAGAGTCCGTCTGTGTATCAGTTTATAATTGGTGCTCTGATTGCAAGTGCGGGACATAAGAGACAGTCTTGGGACCAAACCTCATCCCTTACTTGGCAAGTTTGTGTAAAAGTAATTAATAAGTGTGTTCATAGCTGTGTGTACTTGTTAACAAGGACACCTACACTGTGTAAAAATCAATTACATGGATTTATGTGAGGAGAGGTTACTAAATCATATGAAGTACACAAGTCATGAACAAACAAAAACATAACAGTGTCATACAAAGTGGGGCGCACCCCTAAAATTCATGCCTGTCTGGCGATAGCAGTTGCAAAGGATAATGAGCTGTGTTTAGAATAATGAGTAAGAAGTGTACCCGTTTGTGAGCTGTTGTGAGATGTTGAGGCCCCTTCAGGGGAAAGGAGAGGTAATAAAGACCGAAGAGGGTAAGATAAGTACCCGTATGTGGGCTCATACCAGCTCCCTGGGCAGTTTAAATCAAACAACCTCAAGGTGAGAGAGGAGATGTTGTGTTAGGGTAGGGACCTAGAGTCCAGAACTTCTGTTCTTTTAGCTTGTGAAATGGATCTTCTGGGTAATGGTTGCCATTCAGGTGCAGTTGAATTTAAGGATCCTGTTTCGGGTCCTGGAGGTTCTGGTCTGTTGTTTTGGAAAGGTCCAATGATTGCAGAATCTGCATCCCTTGATCAGGTTTGGAAACAACATAAGAGCGATCTTTGTGCTGGAAGAAAATCTTCCCATCTACACTTTACATTATGGCGTCAAAGAAGTTTTGTAAGTTGTTGGAATGTCCTACGTTTAGCCAAAGTATGTGGGGAAAGATCTGGAAATACTTGTATTATGTTGTATGGTGCTGTCAGGTTCTTATTTAAAAAGGAGGCTTTTAGAATTTTTTCTTTAAACGTATAGTAATGCAATTGGACTATAATGTTTCTTGGCACATCTGATGATGAATTTCGTGGACGTAGGGCTCTATGAGCTCTATCTATTAAGGACTCTTGTTCTGAAAAGGATCCAATAAGCTCAGTGAAAAGTCCAGAAAGGTAGTTATGTAAGTCGGTCGGCCTGACTTATTCAGAGACCCCTCTGATGCGAAGATTGTTGCGCCGGGACCTATCTTCAAGGTCCGCCAGCTTTGTATCCAGGTCAGAGATCTGTTCCGCTAAATTTTTGGAATATGCAAGGAGATTAGAATGATCCACATTGAGATCCTCATGCTTGCGTTCCAGCGTCTCTGTGCACTCCCCAAGGGAAGCGATGTCCGTCTTCAGTTCACTCACTGATTGCCTGAGATCCTGTTTGAGAGAAGAGTGGTGAGTGTCCATCTTATCTGCTAAGGCTTTAATGGAGTCAAGAATGTCAGTTTGGGAGACATTGCGCTGATCTTTCGAGGAGGTAGCAGGTTTGGTAGCTTCACTATACCAGGAGGAAGCATCTCTGGAATCTTCCTTCAATCCCTCTGGGTCAGAGAGAGGTTTACTATGAAAATGATAATTTAAGGTCCTTTTAGGATGATCCTGGTGCTTTTGTTTCTCATGTTGTGAGCCATTTGAGTCGTGAATAGCTTGATCCCAGAGTAGACTTAGTAGAAAGAGACTGTAAATGTATCGGAGTAAAGATCCTTCCTTGGTGATAAATGGGTCAGGGGGGTATATACCGCCTGGCTCCCCTACATCTGGGGGTTTAGTACTGCATGTTAGGTATTGTTACTACTAATGTGAAAATAGTATTCCGGGAGTGATTAGAGCGGTATTAAAGTGGGAAACCTCTAATGAAAAGAGAAAGTTACCAAAATAGAGGTTCAACAAATGCCTTTCTAATATACAGCTATCCTCCTAGGGAGTTGCTCCCTATAGGCGAAGTGGGTAAATGGAAGAGGGGATATGACCCACAGGTATAAATACCCTGCAGGAAAGGGAGGAGGGTATTGTTTTACAAGGTTTATGAGATGGGTCTCTAGTATAACTGAGTAGTTAGTGCCCACTGAGGTGATATAGTTGTAGAGTTGGCTCTTTACTTTCAGAGACAATTTAATTATATGTGTGTGGGGTGGATATGCTTTGTGCTCTTTAGTATATAAGATGAGGTTGAGTGTCTGTAATGATATATGTGAGTTTAAGAATCAAATATGCAGATATGTATTTAGTGTTTGTGTTTGGTTTTATCTGTGCATTAAATATATTTATGTGCAACATTAGTATTCTCCAGAACAAATACTTGTGTGTGGAGGTAACCATGTATAGTTAATATACCACTGCTTGGCTGAACAGCTGAACTCATGCTGCAACAATCTTGGCTGTGGATCAGTGATCACAGAAAAAAAAAAAAATATATATATATATATATATATATATATATATATATATATATATACAGGGAGTGCAGAATTATTAGGCAAATGAGTATTTTGACCACATCATCCTCTTTATGCATGTTGTCTTACTCCAAGCTGTATAGGCTCGAAAGCCTACTACCAATTAAGCATATTAGGTGATGTGCATCTCTGTAATGAGAAGGGGTGTGGTCTAATGACATCAACACCCTATATCAGGTGTGCATAATTATTAGGCAACTTCCTTTCCTTTGGCAAGATGGGTCAAAAGAAGGACTTGACAGGCTCAGAAAAGTCAAAAATAGTGAGATATCTTGCAGAGGGATGCAGCACTCTTAAAATTGCAAAGCTTCTGAAGCGTGATCATCGAACAATCAAGCGTTTCATTCAAAATAGTCAACAGGGTCGCAAGAAGCGTGTGGAAAAACCAAGGCGCAAAATAACTGCCCATGAACTGAGAAAAGTCAAGCGTGCAGCTGCCAAGATGCCACTTGCCACCAGTTTGGCCATAATTCAGAGCTGCAACCCAAAAGCACAAGGTGTGCAATACTCAGAGACATGGCCAAGGTAAGAAAGGCTGAAAGACGACCACTACTGAACAAGACACACAAGCTGAAATGTCAAGACTGGGCCAAGAAATATCTCAAGACTGATTTTTCTAAGGTTTTATGGACTGATGAAATGAGAGTGAGTCTTGATGGGCCAGATGGATGGGCCCGTGGCTGGATTGGTAAAGGGCAGAGAGCTCCAGTCCGACTCAGACGCCAGCAAGGTGGAGGTGGAGTACTGGTTTGGGCTGGTATCATCAAAGATGAGCTTGTGGGGCCTTTTCGGGTTGAGGATGGAGTCAAGCTCAACTCCCAGTCCTACTGCCAGTTTCTGGAAGACACCTTCTTCAAGCAGTGGTACAGGAAGAAGTCTGCATCCTTCAAGAAAAACATGATTTTCATGCAGGACAATGCTCCATCACACACGTCCAAGTACTCCACAGCGTGGCTGGCAAGAAAGGGTATAAAAGAAGAAAATCTAATGACATGGCCTCCTTGTTCACCTGATCTGAACCCCATTGAGAACCTGTGGTCCATCATCAAATGTGAGATTTACAAGGAGGGAAAACAGTACACCTCTCTGAACAGTGTCTGGGAGGCTGTGGTTGCTGCTGCACGCAATGTTGATGGTGAACAGATCAAAACACTGACAGAATCCATGGATGGCAGGCTTTTGAGTGTCCTTGCAAAGAAAGGTGGCTATATTGGTCACTGATTTGTTTTTGTTTTGTTTTTGAATGTCAGAAATGTATATTTGTGAATGTTGAAATGTTATATTGGTTTCACTGGTAAAAATAAATAATTGAAATGGGTATATATTTGTTTTTCGTTAAGTTGCCTAATAATTATGCACAGTAATAGTCACCTGCACACACAGATATCCCCCTAAAATAGCTATAACTAAAAACAAACTAAAAACTACTTCCAAAACTATTCAGCTTTGATATTAATGAGTTTTTTGGGTTCATTGAGAACATGGTTGTTGTTCAATAATAAAATTAATCCTCAAAAATACAACTTGCCTAATAATTCTGCACTCCCTGTGTGTATATATATATATATATATATATATATATATATATATGTATATATATATATATATATAAAAATATATATATATATATACTTGATGATGGTAGTATAAATATAATTTCTTAGATGAAACACTACTACTGAATAAAATGTATACCAGAACTAAGGTGTAGCAAAATATGAGAAATATATAATGTAGCAGGATGGTTAAGTATCAGATTAGATACACAGGTTTTCACATTGTTACAAACATGTTGCAAAACATAAATAGTTAAACGCTTGTTCCAGAGCACAATTTAAGTTTAGACACTGTTAAATAACACAAGATATCAGAGTGCTTAGAGAATAATGTCATAAGAGGTTGGTGAGAACTAAAACATAAATAGCAAACGTTTGCAATGGCAAAATAATTGTTGCAGTAAGTACTTACTGAAAAATCCAGTAGCTGAATGAGACGTCAGTCAAGTTTGAAGCTGCACAGTGTTTGACCGCGAACAACTGAAGAGGCAAGGGAGTGGTTCCAATACCTTACAGGAGAGCAACTCAGCTGCAGGATGTGAGATCAGAGTTACAGGGAATACACAGGAATGCTTGATAGAAGAAATCACTAGTCCCAGAGGAGGAGTGTCAATAACAAGCAATGTGCTGCAGAACTGAGCAGCTTATAAAGGGAGCACAAAGTAAGTCTTAAAGGGACAGTACAGAAGCACAACAAAAGTACCTAAGATAAATATATGACAGTGTCCCTTAGATAAATTAGGCTGCTTTCCCACGTGGCTCTTGTTGTAATGTACCACAACCCTTTTGAGGACTTCTCAGTGTAGGTGCAGGTATTAGGCATCAGGAATGTAAATGCATAGGATGCTGCACAGTTAATCTAAAATTAAAAATAAAATGTTCACTTAAATATAGGCAATCTTTATTTGCATAATATAATAAAATAATTCACAATAGAGGCTGATGCAATTAGCCAGTAGGATTGAGGTTGCATTCTATTGGATGATTGGATCAGCCAATAGGATTTTTCCTTCCTTAATTCCGATTGGCTGATAGAATCCTATCGATAGAAGATGCCGCCTGGATGAAGACTTCTGCCATTTGGAGGACCTCTTCTGCCCGGATTGGATGAAGACTTCTGCCCCTCTGGAGGTCCACTTGTGCCCGGCTGGGTGAAGACGTCTCAAGGTAGGGTGATCTTCAAGGGGGTAGTGTTAGTTTTTTTAAGAGGGGATTGGGTGGGTTTTAGAGTAGGGTTGGGAGTGTGGGTGGTGGGTTTTAATGTTGGGGGGTATTGTATTTTTTTTTTACAGGTAAAAGAGATGATTACTTTGGGGCAATGCCCCGCAAAAGGCCCTTTTAAGGGCTATTTGTAATTTAGTATAGGGTAGGGAATTTTATTATTTTTGGGGGCTTTTTTATTTTATTAGGGGGATTAGAGTAGGTGTAATTAGTTTAAAACAATTGTAATCATTTTTTTATTTTCTGTAATTTACTGTTTGTTGTTTTTCGTACTTTAGTTTATTTAATTTAATTGTAGTTAATTGTAGGTAGTTTATGTAATTAATTTAATGATAGTGTAGTGTTAGGTGTAATGGTAACTTAGGTTAGGATTTATTTTACAGGTGAATTGTACTTATTTTAGCTAGGTAGCTATTAAATAGTTAATAACTATGTAATAACTATTGTACCTAGTTAAAATAAATACAAAGTTGCCTGTAAAATAAATATAAACCCTAAGATAGCTACAATGTAACTAATAGTTATATTGTAGCTAGCTTAGGGTTTATTCTATAGGTAAGTATTTAGTTTTAAATAGGAATAATTTATTTAATTGTTGTTATTTTATTTAGATTTATTTAAATTATATTTAAATTAGGGGGGTGTTAGAGTTAGACTTAGGTTTAGGGGTTAATAACTTTATTATAGTGGTAGCGATGTTGGTGGCGGAAGATTAGGGGTTACTAATTGTAGGTAGGTTGCGGCGTCATTGAGGGGGGCAGATTAGGGGTTAATAAATAAAATGTAGGGTTTGGCGATGTTGGGGGCAGCAGATTAGGGGTTCATATGGATAATGTAGGTGGCGGCAGTGTCGGGAGCGGCAGAGTAGGGATTAATAATTATAATGTAGGTGGCGATGATGTCGGGGACGGCAGATTAGGGGTTAATAAGTGTAAGATTAGGGATGTTTAGACTCGGGGTTTATGTTAGGGTGTTAGGTGTAGACATAAAATTCCTTTCCCCATAGGAATCAATGGGGCTATGTTAGAAGCTGAACGCTGCTTTTTTGCAGGTGTTTTTTTTTCAGCCGGCTCAGTCCAATTGTTTCCTATGGGGAAATCGTGCACAAGCACATTTAGCCAGCTCACCACTACCATAAGCAACGCTGGTATTGAGGTGAGATGTGGAGCTAAATTTTTCTCTACGTTCACCTTTTTGCGGCTAACGCTAAGTTTAAAAAAACCTGTAATACCAGCGTTGTCTTAAGCAACGCACCCCTGTTACCGCAAAACTCGTAATCTCGGTGATAGGAAATAAAGTTAAATAATATATATTTAACATAATCATATTAAAGATTTTACATAGTTTATTATGTTATTAGTTATATTTGTATTATCATACAAGGTATTATTAACATAAAGATTGTCATGGGTGACATATTGAATGAGGTGGTTATGGAGAATCATGAGGTACCCTTCTGAATTTATGTTTTTCTGCTATTACACTTTATGATCCCTACAAATTATTTAAATTTAAAAATCAATATTATATTTTAGGATGGTATGGCTATGTCCCCTACAGCTATTCAATTGCTTTCATACAGGCATATGCGCAGAAACAAATTGTTGCCCACCATCTATTTAGGACGTATGGAGATGTTGATTGGAGTTGTCGTGTTAGTCCAGTCATTTAGATAACAAAATAACAAGAGTATTGCATTGAGCAATGATACTTTTTTTATTGGACTAACTATACATTTATAAGTTGACAAGCTTTCGGAAGTGTTCCTTCTTTTTTCAATTCTGAAGCAATAGAAGTATGGAGATCAATAGAAGTATGGAGATAAATACAAGCATGTTGTTGATTACTTGTTTTTTGTGTGGTAGAAGATGAGCTGATCACATTTACTGTATATCTGAGCTTTACAGCAAAATGGAGCATGTAATTCATACAGTTCCTAGACAATGAATTGTATGTCAAGGATGGTGATATCTAAACACATTTGTATAGGAACACTGTATTAAAGGGACATAAAGGGCCCCGTGTATTAAGTGGCTGGTTGACAGCTTCTCAACTTGTGAAGCTGTCCACCCACCTTCACTACATATGGACATCTGATCAGTTCGTCTGCTGGCCCATATTAATCATTACACACTCATCGGAGTGTGTAATGTCCACCCCATCATTCGCGAGACAAATCGTGTAAGTGAAGGGACTGTAAATCACAGAGAGCTAGCAAACAAGCTCTCTGTGATTTCTCTCTGCCACCTCAGAGGTGGCAAAGAGTGTGAGAAGCAACGGTCATTAGATATTGCATATGCGAACCTGACCCGCAAGGGCTCTGGAGCAGCTCTCGTGGCTTCGTACATGGAGCCCTAAAGGGACAATAAACAATTTGAGATGGCAATATAAAATAATAAATATACTTCCATTATTTATTACGTCCCCTTTTCGTGTAATTCTATTCTGAAATTGTGAGCTTTATAGTTCCTTTAAGAAATGGAAGTGGAGAACACTGCTATATTCCACATAGTCATATAGTGCCCTATTTATAACTGTCCCTAATTGGTCACAGTAGAGAAGGTAACCTAAGTTACAACATGGCAGCTCTGATTGTTTTATAGACATTAAAACGTTACACTTATTTTGTCACTATTTAAACAACTATGCATCATTCTAGCTAGCATTTCTTTAGTGTTTAATGTCCCTTTAAAATCAAAAGTATACATTGATTATTAGGCTATATTTCCTTAGGAGCATGTCTTTTAGCAGTCTATAGCAGCAAGGTTTGCAATTATGTATAATATTGCTATTAATATTGCTGCAAACACTACTGTCAGATAGCTAAAGGCATGTGTTGGCTCCTAAACTCACCTATGATTACTCTTTAACAAAGGATTCCAAGAGAACTTAGCAATATTGATATAGATAAGTTTAAAAGTTGTTTAAAATGTTATGCTCAATTCAATCTATATATGTTTAATTTTGACTTTATTGTCAATTTAAGATATGAATGAACATCAGAAACACCTAATCAAATGAACGCCAAAAGCACAATTATTGAGAGTTAATGATTTATTAGATGTAGCAGGACATTAAATTAAGATTCTCAAAGAGAGGATATCCAGATACAATCTTAAAAAAAGTATTAAAAACCTTGTATTTTCCTGCTTCTTTGTGTAAATCTGCTACAAATTACTACAGAGACACAAAGAAGTTGTAACATGCCATACACAATGGATACAGATGGACAATAGCTTGGTTAAATAGGTGTCTTAGAGAAACGGTAAAAGTATTCAAGATTATATGATGTTGAATGACCCTACTGATTTATATGAGATACATTATAGTCAAGTGTTAACAAATGCTAAGGTTGTAGGACATGTCACAATATGATTTTAGGCAGTCAATTTACAAGTAACTTGAAAAAGTATAATATTACATTTGAATTAAATTGTGAGTCAAAATATGAGATCAAATGCCCATGTGGGAAATCATGTATGGGAAAAACATTACTTTATATCCTTATTAGACAAGGATTAAAAATAGAAACAAAGAAAATACATTTAAAAATGTTGCTTCATTTAACTTTTTCTCTTAACTGTGTTCATTATTTTTGGAAGTATATGCACAGCTCTCAATTGACTCATTATATGTTTCTAACATTGCTGTTATTATTATTCTTTTTTATTTAAATGTATGATCTGTAAATAATCTCAATTAGAGAATGATCAACTGTTTTCTTTTCTAAGTTCACTTTAAGATGCTTTTTGTATGAGCTTTAGAATCAGAAAATCTATGATTGATACACTCAATGGACAAATTTATAAATCAGTTATTAGATAACTATAACTTCATTGTTCAACAAAGATGGGTTTATGGATGCATGGCAAGAAGAAAGATATTACTGGAAAAAATCATACAAAAAATATTTGTAGTTTGCCAAAAGGTATACTGGAGAAAGGACAAACAAGTGGAAAAATGTTCTCTGTTCTGATGAGAAAAAAAATGTTTTGGTCTTAAAGCAAAATGTTATGCATGGAACAAAATGTCTTAAAACACCAACACTACTTAAAGCAATTAATGACCATAAACACCAGCAAAATCAATGAAAAGCAAGGCAAGTGGGCACAGAGTTAAAAAGTCCATGATTTATTATGCAGTCACATCAAAACAATATAAGCAAGAGAGGAAGGAGACACAGTCTTATGTGTATAGGCTGTATATCGCCTTTCTAATAGAGTTGTGGTTAAA
Organism: Bombina bombina; assembly: GCF_027579735.1. NCBI lineage: Eukaryota > Metazoa > Chordata > Amphibia > Anura > Bombinatoridae > Bombina > Bombina bombina. Next base: position 904,696,499 of record NC_069501.1, on the reverse strand, counting down.
TTCAATAACCTTAATGATTTAGAATGGCACAGTAAAAGCTAAGACCTCAACCTAATTGAGAATGGGGCTATCTTGGCCATAAACATGCATAGTATACACATCTCCACTTTCTTCTTTTATAGGTACAAACATTAATAAAACAATGCACAGGTGAGATTCAGGTACCCATGCAACTGCTAATTATTGTCTGCTGCCATCTAGTGGTTCATTCTTATACTCTTTTTTTTTAATTTCATCTAAAATTGCCTGCATTTAATCTTTCTCACAAACAATGCAGATATATAGTAGAGACTCTGAGTATTACATTATAGCATCCACAATACCTAAGTATATTTAAAAAAAATACAGAATACTCAATTTGTCCATTAAACCATTCACTTGAGCTACTGGATGCTTCAATCCATGCCGGTGTATCACGGGATTGCTTAGGGGGGGTTAGGTTAAGAGGAGTTAGCTATTTGGAGGTTAGTGGGTACTTTGTGATGGTGAGTGTGGCGGTTTAGAGGTAATAATGTAGCAGGGTAGTTTGTGATGTGTGGATATGGCAGTTTAGGGGTTAATAGTGTAGTGCGGTAGTATGGGTATTTTCCACTTTCCTTGCTCAGTTTAAGTCTATGGGGGAGCATGTTAACGTGGTTGCAATATTGTAACTTTGGCTTTTTGCCCACTTTGGGTTAGTGACAAGCAAAATAATTTTACTTACAACTTGTAATACGTGCAATACCCGACATTTGCAAAAAGATGACATCGAGCGCAGTTAACACACGAGATGGAGCGTTAAATATCGCTCCACTCATAACCTAGTACTTTATTATTTGTGTATATCCTTCTAAAGATGCAATATTCCAACAGTTTATTATACTCAAAATGAGGCCTAGCAAGTGATCCACAAAGAGGCATTATAACCATACTGTTTAAGCTGCTAATACTTATCTTAGCCTTATCTGTGCTTATATGTGCTACTGAGTTATTTAAAAAACAAATGTTCGGAAATAATTTCCACATCTCGTTTCTCTTTTGTTACTTTTGGTTAAAGGGGCATAATACTCATATGCTAAATCACTTGAAACTAATGCAGTATAACTGTAAAAAGCTGATAGAAAAATATCACCTGAGCATCTCTATGTAAAAAAAGAAGATATTTTACCTCACAATCTCCTCAGCTCAGCAGAGTAAGTTCTGTGTAAAAAGTTATACTTCAGCTGCTGCCCAGCTGCAGGTAAAAAAAAAAAATAGAAGAAATGAACAGCAGCCAATCAGCATCAACAGTACTGAGGTCATGAACTCTTTTATTGTAATCTCATGAGATTTGACTTAACTCTCATGAGATTCCATAGTAAACTTCCTTAAACTGAATAGGGAAATAAGATGAGTGTGCACGAAAGCTCACTCCCTTAGCTGTCCCGGGACAGACATACTGATTTGCTGCATAGAAGTCCTTTACAATGCGATGTGACTACTGAAGAACGTTTGAGGTAAAATATCTTTCTTTTTTACATAGAAATGTTCAGGTGATTTTTCTAGTCAGCTTTTTACAGCTATAAAGCATCACTTTCAAGTGTTTCAACATTTGGCTATCATGGCCCTTTAAGTGTCATTGAATTTTTTAATCCTAGATGCATTTTGTTATGTTCTATTGTGTTACTTTCTATCTCCAATTCATTTGTCCAATGTTATTATTATTATTAATTTTTTTTGCTATCACTAAATATTATTCTACCCTTAATGGAAAATCAACCGGCAAGTTTTTAGCAACTTCCTAAACAAAACAGGCACAACAACTCTCCTCTGTGGCACACCACCAAGTTGAATAAAATGTTGTAGTGTTTGTGCCTTGCATAGGTTTTTTACAGCTTTATGCTGAAGTTATCCAAATCCATTTCAAAACCATGTGATGACTAACTCATTTAAATATTTTCAAATGCATTCTAACACCACTATACTTTGCATGGGAGAATTTCAACCATACTGGCTGTTACTACTTGTTTCAAACAGCATATTTTGCACTTTTTGCAATGTAAAGATTTTTGTGCATGCTCATAAACTTAATTATCTTTTTGGTTTACATTTTGAAATGTGTACTTATATGATTCTATGATTATTTAAATGTTTATTTTTTATTGCAATGATGTTTGGATTTTAAACATGTTAATTAAAATATTACTCAAAGGGATATGGAATCATTAGTTGTCCACATATCATTAATTGATGAAAACTTTCTTACTCATGTGAAATTTTTTAGCAATATCCTTAAAGGTCTGTGATATCCCTGTTTGTTTACAGTTTTTTTGTATGTTTAACTGGATCTTGCTGTTATATCGCTATCAACTTATTACTCTTATAATAAGTTGGAATGGCTTAGAAACGGAAGCAAAAAATGCACCAAATTAAATGAGCCATTAGCTAGATGTCCCTGTGTTAGTCCTTTACTTTTGCTGCAAATTAAATACTTTTAACTACCTACAATAATTTTTACTAGAATTGCATCTTAGTCTAGTGTTACTCTTAGTCTACTGTTAGAGTAAGTCTTGTGAAAACTTTTTTTAAGAAGTTTGAAAAAGGCCCTTATTGGTGTGTGATCATGTGTGCTTGTTGGGTTATCAATTTTGCTTAATTGTATTACGGCTAAATTACAAGTTTTGTGTTATGAGGGGTGCGGTAATAACTTGCACATTATTGTCACCGCTTACTTCCCTACAGTGCTGGTATAACAGGTTTATAAAAACCCGGCGTTAAAAGGCAAGAAGTGAGCGTAAAGCAAAATTGAGCTCCATACCGCACTCCAATACCAGCGCTGCTGAAAGCTGCGGTAACCTGGTTTTACGTGCTTGTGCACAATTTCCCCATAGACATCAATGGGGAGAGCCGTCTGAAAAAAAGCCTAACACCTGCAAAAAAGCAGCGTAAAGCTCTGTAACGCAGCCCCATTGATTCCTATGGGGAAACAAAAGTTATGTTTACATCTAACACCCTTACATGAACTCCAAGTCTAAACACCGATAATCTTACACTTATTAACCCCTTATCAGCTGTCCCCGACATCACCGACACTTATATTATACTTATTAACCCCTAATCTGCCGCCCCAACATCCCCGGCACCTACCTACACTTATTAACCCCTAATCTGCCGCCCCAACATCGCTGCAACTATACTAACCCCTAAACCTAACCCTAAGTCTAACCCTAACACCCACTAACTTTAATGTAATTAAAATAAATCTAAATAAAACCTACTATTAATAACTAAATAATTCCTATTTAAAACTAAATACTTACCTGTAAAATAAACCCTAAGCTTGCTACAATATAACTAATAGTTACATTGCATCTAGCTTAGGTTTTATTTTTATTTCACACGCAATTTGTATTTATTTTAACTAGGTAGAATAGTTACTAAATAGTTATTAACTATTTACTAACTACCTAGCTAAAATAAATACAAATTTACCTGTAAAATAAAACCTAACCTGTCTTACACTAACACCTAACTTTACACTACAATTAAATCAATTACCTAAATTAAATACAATTAACTAAATTAAAAAAAACACTAAATTACACAAAATAAAGAAATAAATTATCAGATATTTAAAATAATTACACCTAATCTAATAGCCCTATCAAAATACCCCCCCCCCCCCAATAAAAAAAACCCTAGCCTAAACTAAACTGCCAATAGGCCTTAAAAGGGCTTTTTGCGGGGCATTGCCCCAAATAAATAATCTCTTTTACCTGTAAAAAATAATACAAACAACCCCCCAACAGTAAAACACACCACCCACACAACCAACCCCCCAAATAAAATCCTAACTAAAAAAACTAAGCTCCCTTCACTTTGCCCTGAAAAGGGCATTTGGATGGGCATTGCCCTTAAAAGGGCATTTAGTTCTTTTTCAGTGCCCAAACCCTAACCTAAAAATAAAACCCACCCAATAAACCCTTAAAAAAACCTAATACTAACCCCCGAAGATCCACTTAGAGGGGTTGTTTGTATTTTTTTTTTTTACAGGTAAAAGAGATGATTTCTTTGGGGGGCTTTTTTATTTTGATAGGGCTATTAGATTAGGTGTAATTACTTTAAATATCTGATAAAAAAAATGTTGTGTGTAATTTAGTGTTTTGGTTTTTTTGTAATTTAGTTAATTGTATTCAATTTAGGTAATTGATTTAATTGTAGTTTAAGGTTAGTTGTTAGTGTAAGACAGGTTAGGTTTTATTTTACAGGTAACATTGTATTTATTTTAACTAGGTAGCTGGTAAATAGTTAATAACTATTTACTTACTAACTAGTCTACCTAGTTAAAATAAATACAAACTTGCCTGTGAAATAAAAATAAAACCTAAGCTAGATACAATGTAACTATTAGTTATATTTTAGCTAGCTAAGGGTTTATTTTACAGGTAAGTATTTAGTTTTAAATAGGCATTATTTAGTTATTAATAGTAGGTTTTATTTAGATTTATTTTAATTACATTAAAGTTAGTGGGTGTTAAGGTTAGACTTAGGGTTAGGTTTAGGGGTTAATAATTTAATGTAGTGGCGGCGACGTTGGGGGCGGAAGATTAGGGGTTAATAAATGTAGGTAGGTGGCGGCGATGTTAGGTGTGGCAGATTAGGGGTTAATAATATTTAACTAGTGTTTGCAATGCAGGAGTATGGCAGTTTAGGGGTTAATATGTTTATTATAGTGGCGACGATGTCAGGAGTTTCAGATTAGGGGTTAACAATTTTATTTTAGTGTTTGCAATGCGGGAAGGCCTCAGTTTAGGGGTTAATAGGTAGTTTATGGGTGTTAGTGTACTTTTTAGCACTTTAGTTATGAGTTTTATGTTACAGCTTTGTAGCGCAAAACTCATAACTACTGACTTTCAGTTTACGGTATTGATCTTGGCGGTATAGGCTGTACCGCTCACTTTTTGGCCTCCCAGGCAGACTCGTAATACCGGCGCTATGGAAGTCCCATTGAAAAAGGACTTTTTGAAAGCTGCAATAATTACGTTGCGTTAAGGCTAAAAAAGTGTGCGGTGCCCCTAAACCTGCAAGACTCGTAATACCAGCAGTAGTGAAAAAGAGCATTAACGCTGCTTTTTCACTCATAACGCAAAACTCGTAATCTAGTCGTTAGTTTGAAAGTGCTCATTATTATTTTTATTTTTTACTTTAATTGATTGAGCGGGTCGCCATTTGTGCCCATGAGCAGAACTGATGTTATATATGAAAACCAGGAAACGGTCAGTGATTGTGACTCCTGAGCAACACAGCTGGTGAGCCAATCAGTAGTGACAGTCATCTATAGCTGCAGCTCCCAAGTGGGACTTTAACTATATGTTTCTCCCTTTTGTAGGTGTTAAACACCTAGTAAACTAGGTTTAAAATGATGTAGTCATTATCACTTGTTTGTGCCTATGCTGTTTATTGTGAAAACAGATTTGGACCAGCAATGACATTTGAATAAGCTTTGAAAAAATATATTTCTTGAAATAAATGTGAAACATGCTTGCAATAATAAAATATTTATTAGCATTTTTATCCACCAAGTAGGCTTTTAATATTCTTTGCTCATTTTTCATTGGAACATTTACTTGTCAACTAAACCTGATGATTCAAATTATATTCAACTTATTTTCCTTAGGACATGTTCATGAGTTGTTCTTGATTTGAAGATGCATCTAACTGTTGAAGTAAGCCTGATATTTTCAATCACTGCCTATTTTTGAGTTGTTTGCATTATTTAACCTCCAACTTCATGCTCCAAGCAACAATCACAGTAAAATACTTTATTCTCTAATCCATTAAAGATTGAAGCATGTCATAAATCAAATTCTATAATGACCTGCCTTCCCTTATCTGACATAAAATGTTTCCTTAGTGAAAAGTATATCAAGTATATCTGACTTTTGTAAATGACTATTTGGTATTTTATGTCTGGATAAGACTTTTTTTGTCTCAAGATATTCTTTTAAAATTGTAACCGGCCATGTTATCTGATTGAGGTAGAACTAATGATACTTATATATACACAGTAGTTCTTATATTATCCTTGAACCTGCTTTCTTATTCTCTTCTCTTCCTCATTCTGCTATCTTCTTTCTGCTCCCTTCCTCCATTTTCTTTTCCTATTCCCTCTTTGATTTCTCCCTCCATCCTTCCACCCATTTTAATGCACTCTGCTAGTCTTTTTCAACTTTCCCCTTACCTGTTTCCGGTTTCTTTCTCACTTCTTAGCTCTTGAACACTTTCTCCCTTCACTGTCTCGTTTTTCATTTTCACTTCAGACTTTTTCTTGCTTCTCACTGTGTCTCTTGACTCTCTTTTCTCTCTCTTTTGTTTCTCTCTCCAATTCAAATTGACTCTGCCAAATTACTTTGTTTAAGGAAAGAGTGTATTGTAGTGGATATATTGGGAATATTTCACTCTCTGCAAATGGAATCTCAATATGTGACACTAGATGTAGTCCACTTTGCTATGGTTTCCTTCTTCTACAATAACTGATCATATCTGGAATAATCTTTACACAAACTGGAGTATTGTGGGCACTGAGACAAAAAAATATGTGTCATCTTCTGTCAATCACTGCTCTCATTGTTGGCACATAATCTGCTACTGTTGTGTGTTTGTTGCAAAGTATTGTGCCAGTACACTGTCCCATACCCTGTTTATATTGGTTCCCTTACACTGGAATGATGATTGTCCACAGTTCTCAATAACATATGGGTATTTCCTGCCTCTAGGAGGAGGTCATGAACCCATAACAGAACATAAAATCCTTCCCCTTCCATCTCTCTCTTAGTTTAACATATAGCCAAATATAGAATAGAAAACATATAGGTAGGAAAGACAAAGTAAGGTCTGTAGAGGTGTCATTAGAAGCGTCACAAAACATTTTAACGATTGGAGCCTGTGAACCATCATCATTACAAAAGGAAGAGAGGTAAGCATACATTTTGTTTTCGTTTGTAAAATGATGATAGTCCACAGTCCTCCATATTATTTTACGGAAAGGGAGGGAACATTTTTCCTGGCAGTTCCTAATTAGCCCACACTGTGGCCTGTAGGACTTTTCTGCCAAAAGCTGCTTGTGAAAAAGCAAAACCTTAAAGAGATAAAATCTGGAAGAAAATGTGCAGAGAAGACATGCTGCAGCTTTGTAAATTAGCTCCAAAGAAGTATTATTATTTATTTTTTTTTTAAACCCACAATTTTGCAGCTGCTCTCGAGAAGAACTGTAATAGGCTTAGTTGGTGACTATCCTATCCCGCCTGTAAGAAAACCTTGTGACTCATTTTTTGAGCCAAGAGGCCTACTCTAGCTTAGAAGCTTTCTGTCCCTTATGAGGCCCAGAGAAGAGAAAACAAACTAAAAGTTTGTCTGGAATCTGTAGTAGCATAGAGATAGAACTTAAAAGAGTTGACTACAATAAGATTAAGTATTGCTTTTCATGCCATTTGGGGTCATGGACTTCCGTATGGGGAGCAAGGAGCAGGTGTTGCTGTGTGTGTGTGCTGGGAGGATACTGCACGGATACCAGCATTCCTCTAACCGACAGCCTTGTGGCACAGGGAGACATCCGTGAGCTGGAGGCTTTCGGGAATACAGTACCTAAGGCCTAGTCCCCCTCCTCTCCCCTTGGTGAACCATAATTTTCTGTTTGGTTTCAAGTTAACTAATATAATGGATGAAACCTGTTCCTTATAAATCAAGCTGGGAGAAATTCATTACCTCCTTACCGGAACTGGAGTACTTTGTTCTGTATATATATATATATATATATATATATATATATATATATATATATATATATATATATATATATATATATATACACACAATTCCTATTGGAAACTTCAGTATTGGGTACATATTGGTATATCTTGGGCATTAACCCCATAAAAAATCTGCAGTGAGTAGCTGGAGTAAAAACTGGATACTGGGTAATATTTTATGATATATATGTGTGGCTCCTGCTAAAAGAATTACCTCCATCGTTAACTGTAAATAATTCATTACTCTCATGGTATCTGCAGTATCTGCTTCCTATTCATATACACATCACCTGCTAGGAATCTCAGTACTTGGTACATCTTAGTATATGTTGAGCAGTAACAGCATAAAGGAATGTCTATGAGCTGATTAAAAATCTGGAACAGAGCTGTTTTGGAGATTTAGCTGAATCTTGGCTGATTGACTATGATATATTTTGGTATACCCGGCTAAAAGAGTCACCTCTTTGGATCTGATATGGTCAATTTATCACCTGTATTGTAGATGGAATATCTCTCTTCTATATATGCACATAGCCTTGGCAGGAAATGTCATTAATGGGTATATGTTGAGCAGTAATCATATAAGGAAGTGGCATTGAGCAGACTTAAAAGCTTGAACTACAAGGCAAAAGTGCTTTGGAATATAAGATGAATCTTGGCTAAGGGACTAGAATATGTATGCGGGGATTCTCCTAAAAGAGTTATCCCCTTGGTTAGCTGGGAACAATTTATTATAGATCACTCCCACGGATCTGGAATTTCTATCTCCTATAAGCAAATACAGTGTAAGTATTGGGTACATCTTGGTATATGTTGAGTAGTAATCCTATAAGGAAACAGTAGTGAGCAGACTTAAAAGTCTGTAATACAGTGCAAATAGAGCTTAGGAGTAAAAATTGAATCTTGGTTGTTTAACATATTTAGTGTCTGTAGAACTCTGTGTAAATATTCTGTTAAACTCTGAATGGGGCATATTATGGTGCAATCTGTGAAGAATTAAGTTGTGAGCAGAGTTAAAAATTGCAAAAGTCATATATATGGCAATAATTGTTGCTTGAAAAATTCCAAGTTGCATGTTGGTCTACCTTTCTGAATAGTTATTGCTGTTTGTATAGAACTACAGATATGACAACTTAAGTTATATGGAAATTTGAAACTCTGTGGGTTAATTTAATTATATGACTATCTGTATATTTTCTTAAGAAGAACCATGTAAATGGCATAGGGGTCTTGGGTCAACAGAAGCCTTCCTTTCTCTGGGTCACTACTGCTAAATAAGTAAATATAAGAGGGTCCGCATAGAAGGGATCGTATGACCCAATTATTTTCTTATGTAAAGAGCTAGTTTGTTAAAAGCTCCCCCTATTGTAAAGGAAGTCACCTTAAGATTTATTGAATTTATATATATATATACTCCTTATAACAGTTTGAAGGTAGCGGACCCCAGGGGAATATTATGGTCTTTTGGCTGATTTCGCCCCTTAAAGGGCTAGTAACTAAGGCCTAGATTTGGAGTTTGGCGGTAGATGGGCTGTTAACGCTACGCGGGCTTTTTTCTGGCCGCACCATAAAATTAACTCTGGTATCGAGAGTCCAAAAAAATGCTGCGTTAGGCTCCAAAAAAGGAGCGTAGAGCATTTTTACCGCAAATGCAACTCTCGATACCAGAGTTGCTTACGGACGCGGCCAGCCTCAAAAACGTGCTCGTGCACGATTCTCCCATAGGAAACAATGGGGCTGTTTGAGCTGAAAAAAAACCTAACACCTGCAAAAAAGCAGCGTTCAGCTCCTAACGCAGCCCCATTGTTTCCTATGGGGAAACACTTCCTACGTCTGCACCTAACACTCTAACATGTACCCCGAGTCTAAACACCCCTACCCTTACACTTATTAACCCCTAATCTGCCGCCCCCGCTATCGCTGACCCCTGCATTATATTATTAACCCCTAATCTTCCGCTCCGTAAACCGCTGCAACTTACATTATCCCTATGTACCCCTAATCTGCTGCCCCTAGCACCGCCGACCCCTGTATTATATTTATTAACCCCTAACCTGCCCCCCACAACGTCGCCGCCAGCTACCTACAATAATTAACCCCTAATCTGCCGACCGCAAAGCGCCGCCACCTACTTTATCCTTATGTACCCCTAATCTGCTGCCCCTAACACCGCCGACCCCTATATTATATTTATTAACCCCTAATCTGCCCCCCTCAACGTCGCCTCCACCTGCCTACACTTATTTACCCCTAATCTGCCGAGCGGACCTGAGCGCTACTATAATAAAGTTATTAACCCCTAATCCGCCTCACTAACCCTATCATAAATAGTATTAACCCCTAATCTGCCCTCCCTAACATCGCCAACACCTAACTTCAATTATTAACCCCTAATCTGACGACCGGAGCTCACCGCTACTATAATAAATGGATTAACCCCTAAAGCTAAGTCTAACCCTAACACTAACACCCCCCTAAGTTAAATATAATTTAAATCTAACGAAATTAATTAACTCTTATTAAATAAATTATTCCTATTTAAAGCTAAATACTTACCTGTAAAATACATCCTAATATAGCTACAATATAAATTATAATTACATTGTAGCTATTTTAGGATTAATATTTATTTTACAGGCAACTTGGTAATTATTTTAATTAGGTACAATAGCTATTAAATAGTTAAGAACTATTTAATAGTTACCTAGTTAAAATAATAACAAAATTACCTGTAAAATAAGTCCTAACCTAAGTTATAATTAAACCTAACACTACCCTATCAATAAATTAATTAAATAAAATACCTACAATTACCTACAATAAAACCTAACACTACACTATCAATAAATAAATTAAATACAATTCCTACAAATAACTACAATTACATAAACTACCTAAAGTACAAAAAATAAAAAAGAACTAAGTTACAAAAAATAAAAAAATATTTACAAACATAAGAAAAATATTACAACAATTTTAAACTAATTACACCTACTCTAAGCCCCCTAATAAAATAACAAAGACCCCCAAAATAAAAAAATGCCCTACCCTATTCTAAATTAATAGAGTTAAAAGCTCTTTTACCTTACCAGCCCTGAACAGGGCCCTTTGCGGGGCATGCCCCAAGAAAATCAGCTCTTTTGCCTGTAAAAAAAAACATACAATACCCCCCCCAACATTACAACCCACCACCCACATACCCCTAATCTAACCCAAACCCCCCTTAAATAAACCTAACACTAAGCCCCTGAAGATCTTCCTACCTTGTCTTCACCTCAACAGGTATCACCGATCCGTCCTGGCATCCTGTGCTGAAGAGGTCCAGAAGAGGCTCCAAAGTCTTCCTCCTATCCGGCAAGAAGAGGACATCCGGACCGGCAAACATCTTCATCCAAGCGGCATCTTCGATCTTCTTCCATCCGGTGCGGAGCGGGTCCATGTTGAAGCAGCCGACGCGGATCCATCCTCTTCTTCCGGCGTCTCCCGACGAATGACGGTTCCTTTAAGGGACGTCATCCAAGATGGCGTCCCTCGAATTCCGATTGGCTGATAGGATTCTATCAGCCAATCGGAATTAAGGTAGGAATATTCTGATTGGCTGATGGAATCAGCCAATCAGAATCAAGTTCAATCCGATTGGCTGATCCAATCAGCCAATCAGATTGAGCTCGCATTCTATTGGCTGTTCCGATCAGCCAATAGAATGCGAGCTCAATCTGATTGGCTGATTGGATCAGCCAATCAGATTGAACTTGATTCTGATTGGCTGATTCCATCAGCCAATCAGAATATTCCTACCTTAATTCCGATTGGCTGATAGAATCCTATCAGCCAATCGGAATTCGAGGGACGCCATCTTGGATGACGTCCCTTAAAGGAACCGTCATTCATCGGGAGACGCCGGAAGAAGAGGATGGATCCGCGTCGGCTGCTTCAACATGGACCCGCTCCGCACCGGATGGAAGAAGATCGAAGATGCCGCTTGGATGAAGATGTTTGCCGGTCCGGATGTCCTCTTCTTGCTGGATAGGAGGAAGACTTTGGAGCCTCTTCTGGACCTCTTCAGCACAGGATGCCAGGACGGATCGGTGATACCTGTTGAGGTGAAGACAAGGTAGGAAGATCTTCAGGGGCTTAGTGTTAGGTTTATTTAAGGGGGGTTTGGGTTAGATTAGGGGTATGTGGGTGGTGGGTTGTAATGTTGGGGGGGGGGTATTGTATGTTTTTTTTTACAGGCAAAAGAGCTGATTTTCTTGGGGCATGCCCCGCAAAGGGCCCTGTTCAGGGCTGGTAAGGTAAAAGAGCTTTTAACTCTATTAATTTAGAATAGGGTAGGGCATATTTTTATTTTGGGGGTCTTTGTTATTTTATTAGGGGGCTTAGAGTAGGTGTAATTAGTTTACAATTGTTGTAATATTTTTCTTATGTTTGTAAATATTTTTTTATTTTTTGTAACTTAGTTCTTTTTTATTTTTTGTACTTTAGGTAGTTTATGTAATTGTAGTTATTTGTAGGAATTGTATTTAATTTATTTATTGATAGTGTAGTGTTAGGTTTTATTGTAGGTAATTGTAGGTATTTTATTTAATTAATTTATTGATAGTATAGTGTTAGGTTTAATTATAACTTAGGTTAGGACTTATTTTACAGGTAATTTTGTAATTATTTTAACTAGGTAACTATTAAATAGTTCTTAACTATTTAATAGCTATTGTACCTGGTTAAAATAATTACAAAGTTGCCTGTCAAATAAATATTAATCCTAAAATAGCTATAATATAATTATAATTTATATTGTAGCTATATTAGGATGTATTTTACAGGTAAGTATTTAGCTTTAAATAGGAATAATTTATTTAATAAGAGTTAATTAATTTCGTTAGATTTAAATTATATTTAACTTAGGGGGGTGTTAGTGTTAGGGTTAGACTTAGCTTTAGGGGTTAATACATTTATTAGAATAGCGGTGAGCTCCGGTCGGCAGATTAGGGGTTAATAATTGAAGTTAGGTGTCGGCGATGTTAGGGAGGGCAGATTAGGGGTTAATACTATTTATGATAGGGTTAGTGAGGCGGATTAGGGGTTAATAACTTTATTATAGTAGCGCTCAGGTCCGCTCGGCAGATTAGGGGTTAATAAGTGTAGGCAGGTGGAGGCGACGTTGAGGGGGGCAGATTAGGGGTTAATAAATATAATATAGGGGTCGGCGGTGTTAGGGGCAGCAGATTAGGGGTACATAAGGATAACGTAGGTGGCGGCGCTTTGCGGTCGGCAGATTAGGGGTTAATTATTGTAAGTAGCTGGCGGCGACGTTGAGGGGGGCAGGTTAGGGGTTAATAAATATAATACAGGGGTCGGCGGTGTTAGGGGCAGCAGATTAGGGGTACATAAGTATAACGTAGGTGGCGGTCGGCAGATTAGGGGTTAAAAAATTTAATCGAGTTGCGGCGATGTGGGGGGACCTCAGTTTAGGGGTGCATAGGTAGTTTATGGGTGTTAGTGTACTTTAGGGTACAGTTGTTAAGAGCTTTATGAACCGGCGTTAGCCCAGAAAGCTCTTAACTCCTGCTTTTTTTCGGCGGCTGGAGTTTTGTCGTTAGAGCTCTAACGCTCACTTCAGAAACGACTCTAAATACCGGCGTTAGGAAGATCCCATTGAAAAGATAGGATACGCAATTGACGTAAGGGGATCTGCGGTATGGAAAAGTCGCGGCTGAAAAGTGAGCGTTAGACCCTTTAATCACTGACTCCAAATACCGGCGGTAGCCTAAAACCAGCGTTAGGAGCCTCTAACGCTGGTTTTCACGGCTAACGCCGAACTCTAAATCTAGGCCTAAGTAATTAGTAGGAGAGGAAGGTTATTAACTATAAAGGCTAACTCTTAGGTTGTGAATCTATCTAGGGCTCTTAAAGCACTAAATCACTACTACACTTTGTATATCATTTTGTGTGTTCACGGCTAATTAAGCCTCTGATTTATTTTATTTAGTGGATTTATCACTTATTAAACTTTATAAGATTTATCAGGTAGCTGATATTTAGAAGCTACCACACAAGTACAAGTGTATGGATACATTTATGTCACAGGTGAAAACACATTCACCCATAATGCCGGATAAAGTTAAGGATAGGAAACCTGAAAGTGCTGATCTTAGCATTGAGTCTTTCTATGAAATTCAGCCTCAGATCACTGATTCCTCCCACCTTATGTCTCAGCTCTCTGCTTTTTTCACTCCCCAATTGGAGGCAATTAAGAAAGAGCTGGGTTCTTTCACCTCTGAAGTATCCATATTATCCAACAAAATTAGGCAATATGCGATAAGGGTGACAGAAGCAGAGAGTAGAATTTCTAACAGGGAAGTTATATTCAGTCAATCAATACTAGACTTGAAGACCTTGATGATAGGTTGATGACGTAACAACGTAGGCCTTCCAGAAAATATGAATTACTCAAATTTAATCAAATTTACCTCACTAACAATACCACAAGCTCTTGGTATACCTGAGGAAAATCTTCCATTAAAAATAGAGAGAGCTCATAGGGTGGGTAATATAAGATCTAAACTGGAGGATACAGGGTATAACAGAACAATCATATTTAGAGTCTTAAATTATCAAGACAAGATAGAACTGTTTAAACACTATAGAGAACTTGGTACCCTAAATGTAAATAATCATAAAATACTGATGTTCCAAGATTTCTCTAATGAAACTCGAATAAAAAGGAAAAATATGTCCCACTATTTCTCTCAATTTACCGAAAAAGGCTGTAAAGTTAAAATGTTATATCCAGCTAAACTATGGGTGGACGTTAAGGGAAAAATTAACATATTAAACAATGTCCAAGAAGCGCAGGAATTGCTGTCCGCTATTTAAATCATCTTATTTAAGGAACCAAGGTTCATCCATATGGAAAATAGGGTCAATCAAATTCATACTTTGTTGCTACCTGACGGCTAGATTTCGAGATTTTGTCGGTAATGGTGTGCGTGGTTAACGCACAGTTTTTCCTTACCGCTCACCTACAGTAACGCTGGTATTATGTTTTTTTTTTCAAACCCAGCGTTAGCCGCAAAAAAGTGAGTATAGAGCAAAATTTAGCTCCACATTTCACCTCAATACCAGAGCTGCTTACGGTAGCTGTAAGCTAGCAAAACATGCTTGCGCATGATTTCCCCATAGGAATCAATGGGGCAGAGCTGGCTGAAAAAAAAACCTAACACCTGCAAAAAAGCAGCGTTCAGCTCCTAACGCAGCCCCATTGATTCCTATGGGGAAACACATTTATGTCTACACCTAACACCCTAACATGAACCCCGAGTCTATAATGTAATAGTTACATTATAGCTTCCTTAGGGTTTATTTTTATTTTACAGGCAACTTTGTATTTATTTTAACTAGGTACAAAAGTTATTAAATAGTTATTAACTATTTAATAACTTCCTAGTTAAAACAAATACAAATATATCTGGAAAATAAATCCTAACCTAAGTTACAATTACACCTAACACTACACTATAATTAAATTAATTACCAAAATTAACTACAATTAATTAAAATTAAATTCAATAAACTAAATTACGGAAAATTCCCCCACTAAATTACAGAAAATAATAAAATAATTAGAAATTTTTTTAAACTAATTACACCTAATCCCCCTAATAAAATAAAAAAGCCCCCCAAAATAATAAAAATCCCTACCCTATACTAAATTACAAATAGCCCTTAAAAGGGCTTTTTGCGGTAATCAGCTCTTTTACCTGTAAAAAAAAGACAATACCCCCCAACATTACAACCCACCACCCACACACCCAACCCTACTCTAAAACCCACCCAATCCCCCCTTAATAAAACCTAACACTAACCCCCTGAAGATCACCCTACCTTGAGACGTCTTCAGAAGTGGTCCTCCAGACGGTCCAAAGTCTTCATCCTATCTGGCCAGAAGAAGTCCACCAGACGGGCAGAAGTCTTCATCCAGGCGGCATCTTCTATCTTCATCCATCCGGAGAGGAGCGGGTACCTCTTCAAGACATCCTACGCAGAGCATCCTCTTCGTTCGACAGCGACTGGAACAATGACGGGTCCTTTAAATGACGTCATCCAAGATGGCGTACCTTCAATTCCGATTGGCTGATAGAATTCTATCAGCCAATCGGAAATTAAGGTAGAAAAAATCCTATTGGCTAATCCAATCAGTCAATAGGATTGAAGTTCAATCCTATTAGCTGATTAGAACAGCCAATAGGATTGAGTTGCATAATATTGGCTGATTGGAACAGCCAATAGAATGCAAGCTCAATCCTATTGGCTAATTGGATCAGCCATTAGGATTTTTTCTACCTTAATTCCGATTGGCTGATATTTCAGCCAATTGGAATTGAAGGGATGCCATCTTGGATGACGTCATTTAAAGGACCCATCATAATTCCAGTCGCCGTCGAACGAAGATGATGCTCTGCGTCGGATGTCTTGAAGATGGACCCGCTCCGCTCCGGATGGATGAAGATAGAAGATGCCACCTGGATGAAGACTTCTGCCTGTCTGGAGGACCACTTCTGCCCGGTTGGGTGAAGACATCTCAAGGTAGGGTGATCTTCAAGGGGGTAGTGTTAGGTTTTATTAAGGGGGGATTGGGTGGGTTTTAGAGTAGGGTTGGGTGTGTGGGTGGTGGGTTGTAATATTGGGGGGTATTGTCTTTTTTTTACAGATAAAAGAGCTGATTACTTTGAGGCAATGCCCCGCAAAAACATAATTTATGTAAGAACTTACCTGATAAATTCATTTCTTTCATATTGGCAAGATTCCATGAGCTAGTGACATATGGGATATACAATCCTACCAGGAGGGGCAAAGTTTCCCAAACCTCAAAATGCCTATAAATACACTCCTCACCACACCCACAATTCAGTTTAATGAATAGCCAAGAATTGGGGTGATAAAGAAAGGAGTAGAAAGCAAGTAGAATTTCAAGGAAATTTGGAAATAATTGTGCTTTATGCAAAAATTCATAACCACCATAAAGAGGGTGGTCCTCATGGACTCTTGCCAATATGAAAGAAATGAATTTATCATGTAAGTTCTTACATAAATTATGTTTTCTTTCATGTAATTGGCAAGAGTCCATGAGCTAGTGACATATGGGATATCAATACTCAAGATGTGGAGTCTTCCACTCAAGAGTCACTAGAGAGGGAGGGAATAAAAATAAAAACAGCCATATTTCACTGAAAAAATTAATCCACAACCCAAAAAAATAAGTTTATTTTCATTTTTGAAAGAAAAAAACTTAAATCAAAAAGCAGAAGTATCAAACTGAAACAGCTGCCTGAAGAACTTTTCTACCAAAAACTGCTTCCGAAAAAGCAAATACATCAAAACGGTAGAATTTAGTAAATGTATGCAAAGAGGACCAAGTCGCCGCTTTGAAAATTTTATCAACTATAGCTTCATTCTTAAAAGCCCACGAAGTGGAGACTGATCTAGTAGAATGAGTTGTAATTCTCTGAGGCGGGGCCTGACCCGACTCCAAGTAAGCTTGATGAATCAAAAGTTTCAACCAAGAAGCCAAGGAAATAGCAGAAGCCTTCTGACCTTTCCTAGGACCACAAAATAAAACAAATAGACTGGAAGTCTTCCTGAAATCTTTAGTAGCTTCCACATAATATTTCAAAGCTCTTACCACATCCAAAGAATGTAAGGATCTCTCCAAAGAATTCTTAGGATTAGGACACAAGGAAGGGACAACAATTTCTCTACTAATGTTGTTAGAATTCACAACCTTAGGTAAAAATTGAAAACAAGTCCACAAAACTGCCTTATCCTGATGAAAAATCAGAAAAGGAGACTCACAAGAAAGAGCAGATAGCTCAGAAACTCTTCTAGCAGAAGAGATAGCCAAAAGGAACAACACTTTCCAGGAAAGTATTTTAATGTCCAAAGAATGCATAGGCTCAAATGGAGGAGCCTGTAAAGCCTTCAGAACCAAATGAAGACTCCAAGGAGGAGAAATTGATTTAATGACAGGCTTAATACGAACTAAAGCCTGTACAAAACAGTGAATATCCGGAAGTATAGCAATCTTTCTGTGAAATAAAACAGAAAGAGCGGAGATTTGTCCTTTCAAGGAACTTGCAGACAAACCCTTATCCAAACCATCCTGAAGGAACTGTAAAATTCTAGGAATTCTAAAAGAATGCCAGGAGAATTAATGAGAAGAACACCATGAAATGTAAGCCTTTCAAACTCTATAATAAATCTTTCTAGAGACAGATTTACGAGCTTGTAACATAGTATTAATCACTGAGTCAGAGAAACCTCTATGACTTAGAACTAAGCGTTCAATTTCCATACCTTCAAATTTAATGATTTGAGATTCGGATGGAAAAACGGACCTTGAGTTAGTAGGTCCGGCCGTAACGGAAGTGGCCAAGGTGGGCAACATCCGAACCACATCCGCATACCAAAACCTGTGTGGCCATGCTGGAGCCACCAGCAACACAAAAGACTGTTCCATGATGATTTTGGAGATCACTCTTGGAAGGAGAACTAGAGGTGGTAAGATGTAAGCAGGTTGATAACACCAAGGAAGTGTCAGCGCATCCACTGCTTCCGCCTGAACATCCCTGGACCTGGTCAGGTATCTGGGAAGTTTCTTGTTTAGATGAGAGGCCATGAGATCTATCTCTGGAAGCCCCCACATCTGAACAATCTGAGAAAACACATCTGGATGGAGAGACCACTCCCCTGGATGTAAAGTCTGGCGGCTGAGATAATCCGCCTCCCAATTGTCTACGCCTGGGATATGCACCGCAGAGATTAGACAGGAGCTGGATTCTGCCCAGGCAAGTATCCGAGATACTTCTTTCATAGCTTGGGGACTGTGAGTCCCACCCTGATGATTGACATAAGCCACAGTTGTGATATTGTCTGTCTGAAAACAAATGAACGGTTCTCTCTTTAGCAGAGGCCAGAACTGAAGAGCCCTGAGAATTGCACGAAGTTCTGAAATATTTATTGGTAATCTCACCTCTTGAGATTTCCAAACCCCTTGTGCTGTCAGAGATCCCCAAACAGCTCCCCAACCTGAAAGACTCGCATCTGTTGTGATCACAGTCCAGGTTGGCCGAACAAAAGAAGCCCCTTGAACCAAACGATGGTGATCTATCCACCATGTCAGAGAGTGTCGTACATTGGGATTCAAGGATATTAATTGTGATATCTTTGTATAATCCCTGCACCATTGATTCAGCATACAAAGCTGTAGAGGTCTTATGTGAAAATGAGCAAAGGTGATCGCCTCCGATGCTGCAGTCATGAGACCTAAAACTTCCATGCACATAGCCACTGAAGGGAATGACTGAGACTGAAGGAGCTGGCATGCTGCGATCAATTTTAAACGTCTCTTGTCTGTTAGAGACAGAGTCATGGACACTGAATCTATCTGGAAGCCTAAAAAGGTGACCCTTGTCTGAGGAATCAAGAAACTTTTTGGTAAATTGATCCTCCAACCATGTTTCCGAAGAAACAACACTAGTTGATTCGTGTGAGATTCTGCAGTATGTAAAGACTGAGCTAGTTCCAAGATATCGTCCAAATAAGGAAACACCGCAATACCCTGTTCTCTGATTACAGATAGTATGGCACCCAGAACCTTTGAAAAGATTCTTGGAGCTGTTGCTAGGCCAAATGGAAGAGCAACAAATTGGTAATGCTTGTCTAGAAAAGAGAATCTCAGAAACTGAAAGTGTTCTGGATGAATCGGAATATGAAGGTATGCATCCTGCAAGTCTATTGTGGACATATAATGTCCTCGCTGAACAAAAGGCAGAATAGTCCTTATAGTCACCATCTTGAAAGTTGGCACTCTTACATAACGATTCAAAATTTTTAGATCCAGAACTGGTCTGAATAAATTTTCTTTCTTCGGTACAATGAAAAGGTTTGAATAAAATCCCAAACCTTGTTTCTGAGGAGGAACTGGCATGATTACCCCTGAAGACTCCAGATCTGAAACACACTTCAGAAAAGCCTGAGCTTTTACTGGATTTACAGGGATGCGTGAGAGAAAAAATCTTTTCACAGGAGGTCTTACTTTGAATCCTATTCGATACCCTTGAGAGACAATGCTCTGAATCCAATGATTTTGGAAAGATTTTATCCAAAAATCCTTGAAAAACCTTAATCTGCCCCCTACCAGCTGAGCTGGCATGAGGGCCGCACCTTCATGCGGATTTAGGGGCTGACTTTGTTTTCCTAAATGGCTTGGATTTATTCCAATTTGAGGAAGGCTTCCAATTGGAAGCAGATTCCTTGGGGGAAGGATTGAGTTTTTGTTCTTTATTCTGACGAAAGGAACGAAAACGGTTAGAAGCCTTAGATTTACCCTTAGTTTTTTTATCCTGAGGCAAAAAACTCCTTTTCCCCCAGTGATAGTTGAAATAATAGAATCCAACTGAGAACCAAATAAATTATTACCTTGGAAAGAAAGAGATAGTAATCTAGATTTAGATGTCATATCAGCATTCCAAGATTTAAGCCACAAAGCTCTTCTAGCTAAAACAGCTAAAGACATGGATCTAACATCAATTTTGATAATATAAAAAATGGCATCACAAATAAAATGATTAGCATGTTGCAGTAAGCGAACAATGCTAGATATGTCAAAATCCAATTCGTGTTGCGCTAAATTTTCCAACCAGAAAGTTGATGCAGCCGCAACATCAGCCAAAGAAATAGCAGGTCTGAGAAGATAACCTGAATATAAATAGGCCTTCCTTAGATAAGATTCAAGCTTCCTATCTAAAGGATTCTTAAAAGTGCTATATTCCATAGGCATAGTGGTACGTTTAGCAAGAGTAGAAATAGCCCCATCAACTTTGGCGATTTTTTCCCAAAACTCTATAGATTTTGCTCGTAAAGGATACAATTTTTTAAACCTTGAAGAAGGAATAAAAGAAGTACCTGGCTTATTCCATTCCCTAGAAATCATATCAGAAATAGCCTCATGAATGGGAAAACCCCCTGGGGAAACCACAGGAAGTTTAAAAACAGCATTTAAACGTTTATTAGACTGAACATCAATAGGACTGGTTACCTCAATATCCAAAGTAATTAACACTTCTTTTAATAAAGAACGCATATACTCTATTTTAAATAAATAAGTAGATTTGTCAGTGTCAATGTCTGAGGAAGGATCTTCTGTTTCAGATAGATCCTCATCAGAAGAGGATGAATTATTATGTTGTTGGTCATTTGAAATTTCATCAGCTAAATGAGAAGTTTTAAAAGACCTTTTACGTTTATTAGAAGGTGGAAATGCACACAAAGCCTTCATAATAGAATCAGAAACAAATTCTTTAAAATTTACAGGTATATCATGCACATTAGAAGTTGAAGGAATTGCAACTGGCAATGTACTATTACTGATGGAAACACTATCTGCATGTAAAAGTTTATCATGACAACTATTACAAATGACATTCGGTGGAATAATTTCTACAACTTTACAACAAATGCACTTAGCTTTGGTAGAACCGATGTCAGGCAGCAATGTTCCAGCAGAAACTTCTGAGGCAGGATAAGATTGGGACATCTTGCACAATGTAAGAGAAAAAACAACATAAAAAGCAAAATTATCTATTTCCTTATATGACAGTTTCAGGAATGGGAAAAAAAGCAATAGCATAGGCCTCTGAAAGCAAAAAGCAAGAGGCAAACAAACAAGGGGTATTGAAATAATGAAAAAAATTTGGCGCCAAGTATGACGCACAACGTAACGTAAAGTCTTTTTTGCCAAAAATGACCGGAAATGACACACTTGCGCCACTAATGACGCCGCCGTGTGAAAGGTCTCGGCGTCACGTATGACACCGGAAATGACGAAGTTGCGTCATAAACGTACTTTTTCGCGACAAAAATGTTTTCGCGCCAAGAATGATGCAATAAAGTTTAGCATTTGACGCACCCGCGGGCCTAATACCCGCAATTACAAGAAGTAGTCAATTGAAAAAAGTCTAAACCCCAGGTACGAAATAAATTTCTTAAAAATGTTTACATGCCCAAATATGAAACTGACAGTCTGCAGAAGGAAATACATGAACCTGACTCATGGCAAATATAAGTACAATACATATATTTAGAACTTTATATAAATGCATAAAGTGCCAAACCATAGCTGAGAGTGTCTTAAGTAATGAAAACATACTTACCAAAAGACACCCATCCACATATAGCAGATAGCCAAACCAGTACTAAAACAGTTATTAGTAGAGGTAATGGTAAATTGAGAGTATATCATCGATCTGAAAAGGCAGGTAGGAGATGAATCTCTACGACCGATAACAGAGAACCTATGAAATAGACCCCCGTTAGGGAAATCATCGTATTCAAATAAGTGATACTCCCTTCACGTCCTTTTGACATTCGCTGTACTCTGAGAGGAATCGGGCTTCAACAATGCTGAGAAGTGCATATCAACGTAGAAATCTTAGCACAAACTTACTTCACCACCTCCATAGGAGGCAAAGTTTGTAAAACTTAATTGTGGGTGTGGTGAGGGGTGTATTTATAGGCATTTTGAGGTTTGGGAAACTTTGCCCCTCCTGGTAGGATTGTATATCCCATATGTCACTAGCTCATGGACTCTTGCCAATTACATGAAAGAAAAGCCATTTTAAGGGCTATTTGTAATGTAGTATAGGGTAGGACTTTTTATTATTTTGGGGGGCTTTTTATTTTATTAGGGGGATTAGATTAGGTGTAATTATTTTAAAAAATTGTAATTATTTTATAATTTTCTTTAATTTAGTGGGGTTTTTTTTCGTAATTTAGTTTATTGAATTTAATTGTAATTAATTGTAGTTAATTTAGGTAATTAATTTAATTATAGTGTAGTGTTAGGTGTAATTGTAACTTAGGTTAGGATTTATTTTACAAGTATATTTGTATTTATTTTAACTAGGAAGTTATTAAATAGTTAATAGCTATTTAATAACTATTGTACCTAGTTAAAATAAATACAAATTTGCCTGTAAAATAAAAATAAAGCCTAAGCTAGCTACACTGTATTGTAGCTATTTTAGGGTTTATTTTATAGGTAAGTATTTAGTTTTAAATAGGAATAATGTATTTAATTGTAGTAATTTTATTTCAATTTATTTAAATTATATTTAAGTTTGGGGGGGTTTTAGGGTTAGGGTTAGACTTAGATTTTGGGGTTAATAAATGTAATATATTTGCGGCGACGTTGGGGGCGGCAGATTAGGGGTTAATAAATGTAGGTAGGTGTCTGCGATGTTAGGGACGGCAGATTAGGGGTTAATAAAATTTAACTAATGTCTGCGAGGTGGGAGTGTGGCGGTTTAGGGGTTAATATATTTATTGAAGTGGCGGCTATGTCCGGTCAGCAGATTAGGGGTTAAAAAATTTATTTAAGTGTTTGCGATGTGGGGGGTGGCCTCGGTTTAGGGGTTAATAGGTAGTTTATGGGTGTTAGTGTACTTTTTAGCACTTTAGTTAAGAGTTTTATGTTACTGCGTTAGCCCATAAAACTCTTAACTACTGACTTTTAAATGCGGTAGGAGTCTTGACAGGAGAGGGTGTACCGCTCACTTTTTCCAAGACTCGTAATGCCGGCATTAGGCAAATCCCATTAAAAATATAGGATACGCAATTTATGTAAGTGGATGCGGTATGCTCGAGTCGCAGAGAAAAAGTGAGCGGTACACCTGTACCTGCCAGACTCGTAATGCCAGCGGGCATTAAAAAGCAGCGTTGAGAAGTCCCAGCTAACGCAAGACTCGTAATCTAGGTGTGAGTGACCAAAGGTCAGTTAACATAGAATATTCTCTCGGTAAGGCTATGTTAGGAGTTCTGTGGGTTTTTTGTTTTGTTTTGTCTTGTTTTTTTGCTCCATCTCTCTATGCATCATTTAAGTATCCAGAGTACCTATACCACCACTCCCCTAGTCCAGCACTTTGCCCAAGAGCATGCCAAAAGTGCTGCAATGTTAAAATGGACCTGCATTGAAAAGGTTATGGTTCCACCCAGGGGAGGAAACAGAGAGAGGTTACTGGGGAAAAGAGAGGTCTTTTGGATCTTTAAGCTCAAAACCAGATACCCCAAGGGTCTGAACTTAGATTATGATCTAATATTTTTTGGGAATAGACTGTCCCTCCCCAGTGATCTCTCTCTCTCTCTCTCTCTCTCTCTCTCTCTCTCTCTCACTCTCCATTAACACTCTCCTTTGCCATTTCTGAACACCTATTTATCTATTTGATAACCTTTCTTGGATTAGGTACACTCCTTTAGTAAGGGCTCCCCTCTATTCCCTTTACTATATTGTGTTAGCACATTAGAAAAAATAGGGCATTATCCTATACTTTACAATCCCCCTCTGTTCCAATAAAACTAAGATGTCTTTGTAACACACTTGCTATTAAGATATGATAATGTCTGTAGTGATTATGAGATTACGTACATATTTGACAGCCATTTACCCACTAACATGTAGGAACACATTAGTGTAATGCTATGACCACAGTACTGTGGCAGGCTTAATATTGTATACCCTAGAAATAAAATCTTGGGTGGGATGAAGTTATACTTTACTCAAATTTCTATTGTGCATTTTGTATATATTGCATTTCTTGTGTGCCACACATTGTATGTACCCCTTTATGTTTATAACTAATGTCAATTCCTATTGTTTCCAAGTGGGTTTCTTTGTGTTAGCTCTAAGTACTGTTACCCATGTGCAATTGAACCTATTACATGTGGTGTCAATTATGTTAATGGTTAATTGCCCAATAGGAGGTGGTCCCTTTTGTTTTAGAAGTAGGCACTTTTTTTACCCATTACTAAACAGCTATGAATACGGCAACTGCCGAAACGCGTCATCTGCATTTGGAACGCTGACCTCCTATCACTAAGGCCATTGGTTCCAGGCTTTTTTTGGCTTTTCTTTTACTTTGTTTATCAACAATCTTCCATTAAATTTTGTTGAACTCTCACTCCTGGCTGGTGCTCCTTTCTTCTTTAAGTTTCCTACCTTTAAATGGGTACACATCTGAATGTCTGGGGAATTTCTTCCCCAATAAAACACAAGTAAATAATAGCACAGCTGGGTAGACATGCCCCCGTCATTGCCATGATTCAGGAAACACGCCTTAAGGAGAGTGAATTAAGCAAGTTAAGGACTCAATGGGTGGGGGAAGTATTGGCCACATCTTCAAATAAAAGGAGCTGTGGTGTTGCAATTTTAAAACACAAAAAATTGGAATATCAAGTTTTAAAAGTGGAGCGGGATCTGAATAGTAGATACATATTTGTTCACTTAATAATTCGTGGTACACAATATATGATAGGTAATATATACGGGCCAAATGCATTTTCCCCGCAGTTTTGGGACACAATTAAAAGTAAGTTATACTCAGCTGCTAGTGAAAAACTAATTCTTGCTGGTGATTTCAACATGACACTATGGGGGGTAGTTATCAAGCCGTCTATTTTACCTGCCTTCGCCGGTTCAATACGCCCGCCTAAGCTCGCCTACCATCGCCGCTACAGACCTGCAAAATTTCGCCTAAGTTATCAAAAAAGCTGTCAAAAAGCCGCGCACCAAGTACGGGGCAATGAGCAGCGGATTGTGATAATCCGATCTCGCTGCTCTTCGGCTTTTTGACAGCGTTATTGCTAGCCTGTCCCTAAGCACCCACACTAAACTACACTGTTCTACCCCCTAAACCGGTGCCCCCAGAGCCCCCGCAACTCGAATAAATGTATTAACCCCTAAACCGCCGCTCCTGGACCCCACCGCCACCTACATTATACCTAGTATCCCCTATCCTGCCCCCCTTTACCACCACCCTCTATAATACAGTTATTAACCCCTATCCTGCTGATCCCGGACCTTGCCACAACTAAATAAATAGTTTAACCCCTAAACCGCCGCCCCTGGACCCCGCCGCCATCTATATTAAACTTATTAACCCCTAATCTGCCCCCCCTACACCGTCGCCACCTATAATAAATTTATTAACCCCTATCCTGCCCCCCCTACACCGCCGCCACTGTAATACAATTATTAACCCCTAAACCTAAGTCTAACACTAACCCTAACACCCCCTAACTTAAATATTAGTTAAATAAATCTAAATAATATTTCTCTTATTAACTAAATTAATCCTATTTAAAACTAAATACCTTTAAAATAAACCCTAATATAGCTACAATATAAATAATAATTATATTGTAGCTATCTTTAGATTCATTTTTATTTTACAGGCATCTTTCAATTTATTTTAACTAGGTACAATAGCTATTAAATAGTTATTAACTATTTAATAGCTACCTAGCTAAAATAAAGAGAAATTTACCTGTAAAATAAAAACTAACCTAAGTTACAATTACACCTAACACTACACTATCATTAAATAAATTATTCCTATTTAAAACTAAATACTTACCTGTAAAATAAACCCTAAGATAGCTACAATGTAATTAATAATTACATTGTAGCTATTTTAGGATTTATATTTATTTTACAGGTAACTTTGTATTTATTTTAGCTAGTTAAAATAGTTATTAAATAGTTATTAACTATTTAATAACTACCTAGCTAAAAGAAATACAAAATTACCTGTAAAATAAATCCTAACCTAAGTTACAATTAAACCTAACACTAGACTATCATTAAATTAATTAAATAAATTAACTACAAATAACTACAATTAAATACAATTACATAAACTAACTAAAGTACAAAAAATAAAAAAAGCTAAGTTACAAAAAATAAAAAAAATAAGTTACAAACATTTCAAAAATATTACAACAATTTTAAGATACTTACACCTAATCTAAGCCCCCTAATAAAATAACAAAGCCCCCAAAATAAAAAAATGCCCTACCCTATTCTAAATTTAAAAAGTTCAAAGCTCTTTTACCTTACCAGCCCTTAAAAGGGCCTTTTGCGGGGCATGCCCCAAAGAATTCTGCTCTTTTGCCTGAAAAATAAAAATACAACCCCCCCCAACATTAAAACCCACCACCCACATACCCCTAATCTAACCCAAACCCCCCTTAAATAAACCTAACACTACCCCCCTGAAGATCATCCTACCTTGAGTCGTCTTCAGCCAGCCGACCCACCGATGGAACCGAAGAGGAGATCCGGAGCGGCAGAAGTCATTATCCAAGGTGCACTGAAGAAGTCTTCCATCCGATGAAGTCATCATCCAGGCGGCGCTGAAGAAGTCTTCCATCCGGGTGATGTCATCTTCCAAGTGGCGTCTTCAATCTTCTTTCTTCAGGATCCATCTTCATCCCGCTGACGCGGAACATCCTTCTTCCCTGACGGACTAATGACGAATGAAGGCTCCTTTAAGGGACGTCATCCAAGATGGCGTCCCTTCAATTCCGATTGGCTGATAGGATTCTATCAGCCAATAGGAATTAAGGTAGGAAAAATCTGATTTGCTGATTGAATCAGCCAATCAGATTGAGCTTGCATTCTATTGGCTGATCGGAACAGCCAATAGAATGCGAGCTCAATCTGATTGGCTGATTGGATCAGCCAATCGGATTGAACTTCAATCTGATTGGCTGATTCAATCAGCCAATCAGATTTTTCCTACCTTAATTCCGATTGCCTGATAGAATCCTATCAGCCAATCGGAATTGAAGGGACGCCATCTTGGATGACGTCCCTTAAAGGAGCCTTCATTCGTCGTTAGTCCGTCGGGGAAGAAGGATGTTCCGCGTCGGTGGGATGAAGATGGATCCTGAAGAAAGAAGATTGAAGACGCCGCTTGGAAGATGACATTGCCCGGATGGAAGACTTCTTCAGTGCCGCCTGGATGATGACTTCATCGGATGGAAGACTTCTTCAGTGCGCCTTGGATGATGACTTCTGCCGCTCCGGATCTCCTCTTCGGTTCCATCGGTGGGTCAGCTGACTGAAGACGACTCAAGGTAGGATGATCTTCAGGGGGGTAGTGTTAGGTGTATTTAAGAGGGGTTTGGGTTAGATTAGGGGTATGTGGGTGGTGGGTTTTAATGTTGGGGGGGTTGTATTTTTTTTTTACAGGTAAAAGAGCAGAATTCTTTGGGGTATGCCCCGCAAAAGGCCCTTTTAGGGGCTGGTAAGGTAAAAGAGCTTTGAACTTTTTTAATTTAGAATAGGGTAGGGCATTTTTTTATTTTGGGGGGCTTTGTTATTTTATTAGGGGGCTTAGAATAGGTGTAAGTATCTTAAAATTGTTGTAATATTTTTGAAATGTTTGTAACTTATTTTTTTTATTTTTTGTAACTTAGCTTTTTTTATTTTTTGTACTTTAGTTAGTTTATGTAATTGTATTTAATTGTAGTTATTTGTAGTTAATTTATTTAATTAATTTAATGATAGTCTAGTGTTAGGTTTAATTGTAACTTAGGTTAGGATTTATTTTACAGGTAATTTTGTATTTCTTTTAGCTAGGTAGTTATTAAATAGTTAATAACTATTTAATAACTATTCTAACTAGCTAAAATAAATACAAAGTTACCTGTAAAATAAATATAAACCCTAAAATAGCTACAATGTAATTATTAATTATATTGTAGCAATCTTAGGGTTTATTTTACAGGTAAGTATTTAGCTTTAAATAGGAATAATTTATTTAATGATAGTGTAGTGTTAGGTGTAATTGTAACTTAGGTTAGTTTTTATTTTACAGGTACATTTCTCTTTATTTTAGCTAGGTAGCTATTAAATAGTTAATAACTATTTAATAGCTATCGTACCTAGTTAAAATAAATTGAAAGATGCCTGTAAAATAAAAATAAATCCTAAGATAGCTACAATATAATTATTATTTATATTGTAGCTATATTAGGGTTTATTTTAAAGGTAAGTATTTAGTTTTAAATAGGAATAATTTAGTTAATAAGAGAAATATTATTTAGATTTATTTAATTAATATTTAAGTTAGGGGTTAGTGTTAGACTTAGGTTTAGGGGTTAATAATTTTATTACAGTGGCGGCGGTGTAGGGGGGGCAGGATAGGGGTTAATAAATTTATTATAGGTGGCGACGGTGTAGGGGGGGCAGATTAGGGGTTAATAAGTTTAATATAGGTTGCGGCGGTGTCCGGGAGCGGCGGTTTAGGGGTTAAACTATTTATTTAGTTGCGGCGAGGTCCGGGATCCGCAGGATAGGGGTTAATACATTTATTATAGAGGTCGGCGGTATAGGGGGGGCAGGATGGGGGTTACTAGGTATAATGTAGGTTGCAGCGGTGTCCGGGGGCGGCGGTTTAGGGGTTAATATAATTATTATAGTTGTGGCGGGGACCGGGAGCGGCGGTTTATGGGGTTAATATAATTATTATAGTTGCAGCGGGCTCCGGGAGCGGCGGTTTAGGGGGTAATACATTTATTTAGTTGCGGCGGTATAGGGGGGGAAGATTATGGGTGTTTAGACTCGGGGTACATGTTAGGGTGTTAAGTGTAGACATCTCTCATAGTAATCAATGGGATGTCTGGCAGCAGCGATTATGAACTTTCGCTATGGTCAGACTCCCATTGATTCCTATGGGATCCGCCACCTCCAGGGCGGCGGTTTGAAAACCAGGTACGCTGGGCCAGAAAAGTGCCGAGCGTACCTGCTAGTTTTTTGATAACTTCCAAAAGTAGTCAGATTGTTCCGCACTTGTGTGCGGAACATCTGGAGTGACGTAAGAATCGATCTGTGTCGGACTGAGTCCGGCGGATCGAAGCTTACGTCACTAAATTCCACTTTTGCCGGTATCTAGGGCTTGATAACTAAGGCGAATCAGCCTTGCCACAAATACGCTGCGGAATTCCAGCGTATTTGAGGTAGACACGTTGATAACTAGAGGTCTATGTCCTAAGTTAGACAGATCCTCAACTAAAGAGAAGGTTAAGAATTAAAAAATTGCCCAGTATTTTAAAAAATTCTGTACAGTCCTAAAACTTAATGATATCTGGAGAATTAAAAACCCAGATAGTTATTAATATACATGTGTATCAAAAACCCATCATTCATTTTCCAGAATTGATTATATTCTTGTCTCAGAGCAGCTTATCTTATTAGATTCAGAACCCAAAATTCATGATATATTGGTCTCGGATCATTCAATAATTTCCATCACATTTCAATTGATAAAAGCTGAAAATTGCGCAAATAATTTAGTTACATTTCCACGTTTTATGTTAGAGAATACTAAATGTAATACTTGGTTGGCCGGTCAATGGAAAGATTTCCAACACAGTAACAGAGGGTATTATGATAAAATTGAAGTATATTGGGAAACGGCAAAAGCGGTTCTGAGGGGAAGATTAAAGCATATATGTGTATCTGGAAAAGAAAACGGAAAGCTAGAGAACTACAGCTATCTAACCAGCTCAGGAATGCATTATCACGATATAGATCGGAGAACTCTAAGTTTAACTGGGATAAATGCCGCTACGCTAGAACTGAAAGGAAGTTATTTTAAAGCAAAAGTGTTTGTGAGGAAGATAAGAAAATTAATAATCAATATAAGGGGTATATTGGTTGCTCAGCTAAATATTTATCAAAAATAACTAAGAATAGGAAGAGTAAAAACAATATAGCAGCAATTAAGCAAGGGAGCCATAGATATACTGATAACTAAATATAGTTAGGCATTCTTTACATTTTTTCAAAATTTGTATAAAAAAGTTGACGAAGATCTATTTAATAGAACAAACTTCTGGTCCAAACTTTCCCCTCCCAAGGTTACAGAAAATGATCTTGAATTGATCAATAAACCATTCTCAGTAGATGAGATATGTGAGGCTATTGTTGAATCCAAACTGAATAAGGCGGCTGGCACAGATTGGCTACCGGCAGAGTTTTATAAAATCTTAGTAGAAGATATTACATATACACTCACTAAACTTTTTAATGCATATTATTTTACTAATACGCCAATATCAAGCAATTTTTCTGCAGCTAATATTACTCTTATTCATAAAAATAGCAAGGATGCCGAAGAGCCAGCATCCTATAGGCCGATCTCTCTTTTAAATACTGACTATAAAATTATCACTTCCATCTTAGCGAACAGGTTAAACAAATTTCTGTATAAAATAATACATCCTGACCAAACTGGCTTTATACAGGGAAGGAATATGTCTTTAAACTTGCGTAAGGTTGAAGTCATTTTGGATTATTTTTGGAATACAATCCCCCAACAATTACCTAAAAAATCCAATAAAAAGAAGTTGTTTGACACAAATCTGGCTCTGTTGTCATTAGATGCAGAGAAAGCTTTTGATTCCATTTCTTGGACTCATCTCCTAGATTCATTACTCCAGTTTGGATTCACCGGTAGCTTTGCAGGTTTTATTTGGAAATTATATACAAATCCCTATTCCTATCGATTAATGGTAACCCCTCAGCTAGAATTTTATTAGGTTGTGGGACCCGTCAAGGATGCCCCCTCTCTCCAGTATTGTTCAATATATCTTTAGAATCCTTTGCTATATGGCTTCGGTCTGAATTGATAGGTCTGAAATGTTGTACTGAGAAGATTAAATATTATTGTATGCTGATGACTTGCTAGTTTTCTTGGAAAATTCAAAACAATCTATACCTATTAGATATGCTCACTATCTTTAGCTTGATCTCAGGCTATAAGATCATCCTGGGAAAAAGCAAATTCATGGGGATCATGAAGAAGTCAGATAGCTATATACATCATCCTTTTAAAGCAACAGACTATATAAAATATTTGGGGATACAACTCCATAAAAATCTGAAATTCTGGTATGAGATGAATTTTCCACAGATTTTTAGTAAATCTATTTCAGATGTTAAAAACTGGATGGATCTTCCCATTTCTCTGTCAGACAGAATCACCTTCATCAAAACAATTATCTTTCCTCAAATTCTGTATTTGTTACAGAACTTACCACTTTTTATTTTCAAACAGCAAATAAATAAATTTTATTTAATATGCTCACAATTTCTATGGAAAAAGCAAAAAGCCTGCATATCAATAGCAAAATTTACTCAAAAAAAAGAAAATGCTAGGCTGGCATTTCCAGATATTAAACTATACAATTTTGTAACGTTAGCCTGGACCGCAATGGATTGGCTAACAAATCTAAGTAAATTCATCTCTATTGAACTTGAAACAGAAATAATCTCACCATTCTCTCTTAAGGCAATTTTGCATTGTCCAATAGGGAATCTCCCTAGTATTATAATAAATTTAATTACCTTTAAGAATGTTATCATTGCATGGCAAAAGGAAAAAATTGTATGGTTCATAGGCATGCTAGTTTATTTTATAAGTGTCAATAGATATAGGGATATGATTAACAGGAATTACCCTGTATTGGTTTGGGAAACTCTGAAATCAGGGTAATCTCTGTGAATTTCATTATGGCCAAATTCTTGAAAGACATGCAGTTTACACTTATTTTTCTGTGGTTTATGTATTTATCTATTGTTCTTGTATGAACATGTCACCTGTTTTATGGGCATGAAGTGTATGTAATTTTCTCCCTTATGTTCTGTAAATTGGCTTAATAAAAGAATAAAAAAAAAAAAAACATTAAGTAATTGCCACACAATGAAGGAATAACAAGTTCTTGATTGGAATTTTACTTATAAACTACCTTATGAGTAAAATCATATTAGGGACAAAGTATAGCTTTCTCCTTGTGAATAAGAAAAAGAGAATCACAAGACAAGGGTAACAACTCCAAAACTCTCCTTGCTGAAGAGATTGCTAAAAGTAACAGTACTTTCCAAGGTAAAAATATATACTAATGGAATGAATTAGTTCAAACAAAGAAAATTGAATGCAGAGAACATTAGATTCAGATTCCAGGGTGGAGAAATAAGTTTCACAAGTGGCCTAATTCTAACTAATACCTGGACAAAAGGCTGAACCTCAGGAAGTAAGCCAACTATAAAAAAAGAATAGACAAAGCAGAAACTTGCCTTTTAGAAATTAGGGGACAAGCCCTTGTCAAAGCCATCCTGTAAAAAAACTGAAGGAGTCTAACGGCTAGATTTGGAGTTCGGCGGTAGATGGGTTGCTAACGCCACGCGTGTTTTATGTCTAACGCACGGCATTGTTTGACTCCGGTATTTAGAGTTCAAAAAAGACCATCTAACGATGCTCCTAACGCGTGTATGTCACACGCGGAATCCTGCCCGCGTTAGACAGTCTCCCATAGAGATCAATGGGAAAGCAAAAAAATAGCTTTTTTCACCTAACACTCGATCTCGCGAGAATACGCACAGCTCGGTCATATGACGCATACCACATCATGCACAACAATAACACGCCGCAAATGTCACAACAACAATCAATCAACAAAGCACACAAGCATTACACATTCACAAGCGGGGGGATTTTTAATAAAATTTAATACGGGGAATACGCATATACTTTAAGATGCGGAAATTCGCAAAATAACAACAAGGAATACAAAATATATACATATACTAGAAAAATAATCGCATTCAATATCACTATATATTAGGACAAACATACATATACAACACTTCACTAATACCACACCATCGCAAATTCACATTTAAAAAGAATACTATTGGACAATGTTAGAGAAAACGACCACTATGACATCATCGCATTCTACACATTCCACAAATACTAACTCCAAATGAGCATGCGCAAATTCACACAACTAATACACATTGCACTAATATTAATTGCTAATAAAGCACACCTGAACACAATTTACAACGGAAATTGGTACATCATTAAACATTTACACAGGGTATATAAGCACCACACAAGCAGGGCTTCTTTGACTGTGTTGCTGGTGGGTCTTTGGAGATTGGAGGTTTAAGATTAGAGAGTTGGTGCATTATTGTGAGTGAGTTAGTGTTAGCGTGAGAGAGTCAGTTGTTAGTGTTATCGTGAGTGAGATAGTGGGAGTTAGTGGGAGTGGGAGAGAGTCTGTTAGTGGGAGCGTGAGTGAGTTAGTGGGAGTGGGAGTTGTTAGTGAGAGTTGTTAGTGGGAGCGTGAGTTAGTGGTAGTTAGTGAGAGTTAGTGGGAGTGTTTGTTAGTGAGAATTAGTAGTAGTGTGTTAGTGAGAATTAGTAGTAGTGTGAGTTAGCGAGCGAGTGATTTTTCTGTACACGTAACACATTTACACGCAAACAGATTCAATACATACATACACTTATCAATAACACTACATACACTCCATACCCCCTACCCCCTCATACTACACTCCATACCCCATTCCCTGTAGTCCCATTCACTTTCATCCCATTTACTCTTATCCCATACCCCATACCCATCCCATATCCATCCCCTAGTTACATTTAGTTTACATATCCTCCTTTTAGTCTTCTTCTTCTTTTGGTTTATTTAAATACTCCTTACCCTCTTTGTTTTTTTACATCCCTCTCACACTTTCAGCACTTTTTTTGTCTTTTTAGTTCTTTATTTTGACCCCCTTTCATTTCATCACACTCACTTTTTGTTTGATTATTTGGGGTTTAGTTTAGGGAACAGATGGAGGCCAGGCAGGGGAGAGGTAGAGGGGGGAGGAGAGGGAGGGGGAGAGGAACAGGGCAGGAAGGGGGGCAGGAAGCAGGGGTGGAAGCGGTGGGTGGACCCAGCCACTTGGTTCAAGATGAACAAGTGGCTGGGCCCAGTGACGGACAGAGTAGGGCTTCACAGTCCGGGAAACAGAGGGCATCATCACAGGGGAAGGCCAAGGCGACTAGGGAGGCGAGGTTTTCGATGGAGGAGAAGGAGGCCCTCGTAGAGGCCTATATGGCCAGGTATAGGAGGCTGCAGCACCAGAAGACTACCCCGACTGACAAGAGGAGGCTCTGGAATGAGATAAGAAATGCAGTCAATGCAGTGGGTGGCCGGAACAGAGATCTGGATTCGATAAAACATCGCTACCGGGACTGTAAGATGGAGCTCAAGAAAAAGTTAAGCCTGGAGGCCCGACATGCCGCAGGAACCGGTGGCGGACCTGCCCTGGAAATAGAGTACTGCCGATGGGAGGAAATGATGCGGCCCAGCATCTCCAAGGTGGAAATAGTCGGTATCGGAGGAATTGATACCGGGAACATGCCACTCTCATCTGACGGTAAGCTCATTGAACAATAAATTCACATATGAATGTATTTCAAGGGACACTATACGCAAACATTTACTTTCATGATTGAGGTAGCGAATACAATTTGACAAAACATTCAAATGTACTTATATTACCTAATTTGAATCATTCTTGAGATATATTTTAATGAAGAAATAGCCATGCACACGGTGAAACAATCACAGGAGGCAGCTATATTCAGCTAACAATCAGCATCTTATAAGCATATTTAGATATGCTTTTCAGCAAAGAATATCCAGAGAATGAAGCTAATTAGATAAGAAAAGTACATTAGAAAGTTGATAATAAATGTATGCTTCTAAATCATGAAAGATAAAACATTGGGTTTCATGTCCCTTTAAGGATCAGATTAATGCTATAACGTTGTTTACACGCATTCAATTACTTTGCGGTTACATCAGTATCTAGGCTATAGGTTAGGTGTGCATTTAAACAGACTGAAAACAAACGCGAAAACATTCAGATTGACCAGAGATATCACAAACACGGTTTAGAAAATGCGGAAATCGTATTGATTGTTTGTTAGATTTCAAAGTGGATTAATGATTCTGCATTTGTAATTGTATCGTAAGCTAAGTCATTTAAAGCTTGATTTGCAAATATGCTAATATATACATTTTTTTTTTTTTTTAAATATACAGAGTCTGGGGAGGAGGCAGCACAAGAAACACAGCCTCATCCATCTCCCCGGGATGAGAGTGGTGGGGAGGAATTTCCACTTCGGAGGGAAAAGGCCCCCCGTGATGAAGAGCGCACGGAAGCTGATGAAGAGGCCCCGGAAGCAGAGGAGGAGCCCGCGGAACCAGAGGACCCTCAAGGACCCGCACACCGCCATGCACGGGCACCCCGCCGTGCACGGGTATCCCGCCAAGCACAACAAGAGGAAATAGCAGAGGTGCGGGTTCTACTGGACTACATAGACCAGATGCGTAACTCCCGGATACAAAATATCGAAGGCCGAACTCGAATTCTTGATGGACAAAATCAAATAATTGAAGGCCAAAACCAAATAATAAACATACTTAATAGAATCGAACAAGGCCAAAACAGAATCATTAATCTGCACCAAGAGATGTTCCATTTTTTCCGGGAGGCGCATGCTGGTCTACCTCCTGGTCTGCCTCCTGCTGCTGGGCCTCCTGCTGCTGGGCCTCTTGCTGCTGGGCCTCCTGCTGCTGGGCCATCTCCTCCTGCCGGCCCATCTACTCCTCTTCAGCCATCTCCTCCTCTTCAGCCATCTCCTCCTCTTCAGCCATCTCCTCCTCTTCAGCCATCTTCTCCTCCTCAGCCATCTTCTCCTCCTCAGCCATCTTCTCCTCCTCAGCCATCTTCTCCTCCTCACCTTGGTCGTCCCAGTACTCTTCCTTCCACTCTTCCCACAACATCTCCAAGGAGAACTCTTCGGAGTCGGCAGTTGCCCCTCCCAGAGCCTCAGCCCCGTGGGAAGAGGGAAAGGAAGAGGAAGTAAGTATTTATTTTCATCTTTAATGTTTTTTTTATTTAATGTGTAATGAATAGGTATGTGATGATGTGGTTTTCATACACTTGTGGACCACACTCTGTATATAATCTACTTCTATGGGACCGGGTCCATGGAGGCAGATTGTTTGCAGAGTGTGGGTTATAAGTGTGTGAAAACCACATCATCACATACCTATCCTTGTTCATGATATTGATTGGTTTCTGTGATGTGATGTCCAAACTGTTTCCCGAATCGCAAACAAAATTACCATTACAATTATCCATGATGGCATATTACTGTTTGAATGCCAATAACACAGCTTAAAGGGACAGTCAGAAAATTATTGATTACAAAGAAAACACTGTATTACGCATTATCAAGTTGGAAACAACAAAACATGGAGAAATACGTGTGACTTATGTGTTTACCCTTGTATCTATGACTATGAAAAATGACCACTTATTTGTTGTTCTGACATAACAACATTTTAGATATCAATGATCAATACATGGTAAATAATATGCTGTATGAGCACAAGGTTTTACATATACAAATGCTATCCAAATGCCCTCTAGTGGTCAAATTGTATAATGATTACATGCACTCTTCAAGCTCGAAGAAATGAGCACACGAACCTCATAGGTTTAGCTAGCAAATTTAAATAAACACAGACAAATGATTAATTGGTGAGAAACATTTGATATCATTGATATTACAAAATTGACTTTTAGAATAATGCAAAACATTATTTGTTTTCTAAACTGTCCCTTTAACAAAATTACATATGCTAACACATATTTGAAGCTTGTTGGTATATCTACATGTACTTGTTCAAAAAATAAATATTGAAATCAGATTTATATTGACGTGTTAAATAAAGTCTATTTAGACATTATTGTGTTAATTTTTTTTTGAAAGACATTTGTTTTAACAATGAATATGGTTTAAAGTCCTTTTTGGAGTGGGGGGTGAAAATATGCTAACAATAATATATTTGAAGATTAAACAATGTGGAACTCATACATGATACAAAAATCAACATTTGCATTAAAGGGACAGTATACTATATTTTTAACAGAACTGTATGTAATAGACACTACTACAAACAACAAGATTAACATATACTGATATCAATATTACAAAGCTTCAAACACTTTCAAAGAAAATCGGGTTAGCTCTATTGAAAATATAGATGAACCCCCATTACAACCGTAAAACAAGACAAAACACCATCATACACAAAACAGGAGAAAGCTGGAGATGGTACTCACATGAAACTTAGAGGCTTGGCGAGGAGTCTGATAATTAATTACATTTTATTTGAACAGAAGCAAAATGAAACGTGTATTTGTTAAACAATGGACTATCTAACTAGAGACCAAATTAAAAGATTTCATTTATAATGTGAGTGTCTAATGAACCTTTAATAAAATATACAACGAAATTACATTTAGAAGAAGTCGGCATCATATATTTAGCATATGATAAAGCTAAATGCATATTGATTACTTTATTCTAACACAATAGCGCATATTTATTAATTAGATATCTTTAACATTAAACACAACAGTAATTTTTCTGAAAAAGGAACATATTGTTGACAAACATATTAAACAACATGGACTATAGAGATTTGCACTTGCCTCGAAATATCATATGCATGAAAACATTTTGCTTTCGTTCGTTTATTCAACCAGACATCCAGCAAAAGAGAATGTGGTGGTCTTTATCAGCTACGGGTCAACAATGTAACATGATGCAAATAATACATATTCGCAAGGTTTTTAAAATTGGCTGCAGTCACAAACGTGTTTAACGTGCACAAACAAATATTGCGGGACTACGTAATCCAATCAGACGTTATTTTTACCTTTGCATGTGACGTCTTAACATGGCGCTTCCTTGATCACGTAAGAACGCCATCCAATAAAAGGCACATTCTTGATCACGTAAGAACGCCCCAAAAAAAAGGCGTATCCTTGATCGCGTCAAAACGCCATCCAATAAAAGGCACATTCTTGATCACGTAAGAACGTCAGTCAATACAAGGAATCATTGGACAGCCTGGCAGGTGACGTCTTAAGCAGCATGGCGCATCCGAGATCGCTGAAAAACCGCAGCCAATACAAGGACTCAGTTGACAGCTTGGCATATCACTAAGAAACGTATTTATATTTTAGGAACTAGTATGTGTCTAGATTGCTATCTAGGAATGTCACCAAATCATGAATCATCTTTTCGGACTTGACTGTCCCTTGAACTATAGCTATGGTGTATATCTTTAACATTTAAAAGATACACATGAGAAATACATATGCCATTGATGTTTTAAGATATGTTTTGATTGTTTTGGAATAACAATAATTATACATGGATTGATTAAACGTGTCATTTATTCAAGTTTAAATATGGTCAGCCTACCTATAGCCATATATGTGAGGAGAAGTATTTTGTTAACATATTTGTTAAAAAATATTCATCATCTAAAATATTTGCATTACACACAGAGATTTATTTGGTTACACTTTAACAATAAGATAGAATTGAAAATGAAATACATGTGCTGTCAACATTACAATAAGATTCTTTATTAATAAGATTATATGTCCTTGTTCATGTAAAAAGGACAAAAACGCTTTAGAAATGGAAATACATTCATTAACAATTGTGCTCACCATCACTTAAAGGGACATGATTTTGTTTTTAAAAAGAGGATACACATAGACAATACTATTTCAATAAAATGAACACTTTACAGGGATTATATCATTGTATCAATCCTCAGATCATTTGTTAAAGGTGCATCAATTCATGCAGAGTTTCTAAATACACACATGGATGTGAAAATTGAAATATACATATATACACAAATAACAATCTATATATACATATATAAAACAATTACTATGCTAATCATAATCATGCAATGATAAAGCTAAGAGAAAAATATATAAAGACAAATAATAAGATTACATTGGAGATGTTAATCTTAAAGTCATTTACAATTGTCTTACATATATGATTTTTTATAAAAAATTATTTTTGGTAGGTCCCTTTAAGGATCAACAAGATAAACTAGAGCTTTCAAAAAATAACATGAAGAATGAGGACAAAGAATCGTGCAATGACATGTCTTTTATTAGTATGTAAGAAAACATCAACAACGTTTAGAAATAATCTTGTAAAAATAAGGAATATTTGAGCCATATGACAAGGTAACAGAGTGCATCACAGTCCATGAAGAGAGTTGCCAAGGGCCACCATAGCCCCATTGGAGATATATGACAAGGTAACACAGTGCATCACAGTCCATGAAGAGAGTTGCCAAGGGCCACCATAGCCCCATTGGAGACATATGACAAGGTAACACAGTACATCACAGTCCATGAAGAGAGTTGCCAAGGGCTATCATAGCCCCATTGGAGACATATGACAAGGTAACAGAGTGCATCACAGTCCATGAAGAGAGTTGCCAAGGGCCACCATAGCCCCATTGGAGACATATGACAAGGTAACAGAGTGCATCACAGTCCATGAAGAGAGTTGCCAAGGGCCACCATAGCCCCATTGGAGACATATGACAAGGTAACAGAGTGCATCACAGTCCATGAAGAGAGTTTCCAAGGGCCACCATAGCCCCATTGGAGACATATGACAAGGTAACAGAGTGCATCACAGTCCATGAAGAGAGTTGCCAAGGGCCACCATAGCCCCATTGGAGACATATGACAAGGTAACAGAGTGCATCACAGTCCATGAAGAGAGTTGCCAAGGGCCACCATAGCCCCATTGGAGACATATGTCAAGGTAACAGAGTGCATCACAGTCCATGAAGAGAGTTGCCAAGGGCCACCATAGCCCCATTGGAGACATATGACAAGGTAACAGAGTGCATCACAGTCCATGAAGAGAGTTGCCAAGGGCCACCATAGCCCCATTGGAGACATATGACAAGGTAACAGAGTGCATCACAGTCCATGAAGAGAGTTCCCAAGGGCCACCATAGCCCCATTGGAGAAATATGACAAGGTAACAGAGTGCAACAGGCACAACAATAAACTTTGAAAAAGGCCAAATGGCAACAATAAAAAAAACATCAACATGTGGACGGAGGATTCTTATCTGCGACCTTGGAGCATCTCCAGATCCTCCACTTACTGGTCATCCTCTTCATCGTCCTGTGCATGTCCAGCTCCAGATTCAGGCCTTGAACTTAATCGCATGATTTCACGCAGAGTCAAGTCCTGAACCCGGAGCTGGGCCTGCATGGTGTCGTTCATCCCTCTCAGGACAGCTGCGTTCCTCAACACGGCCTGCTCTACTCTTGCTATACCTTCTAGCATGAGCCATGCTGAGTCACAGCCTAAAATAAAGAATAAATTAAATATTAAGGATAATTACACAACAGACGAAAAAATAAGCAAAGATACATTGTCATCATAAAGACAAATCATTCTTTACATCAATTAGTTTAAATTGATTCTTTACACATGAAATATGTTATTCAGACAGACCGAAATCATTAAAGGGACAGTTTACTCAAACATGTTGTCCCCTTTAATTGGTTTTCGATGATCCACTTATACAGCTTGAGTGTATAAAATCTTGTTAAAGGATTTACATTGTACTTACATTAGCAATTTAAATATTTTAATTATACTGTGGTAGGCACACCTATCCTTAAACATTTTGGCATTGAGGACAAGCTGTGTAAACATAGCAATCTGAAGAAATTACATTCCCACTGGGTTAGACAAGAGATAATCTATAAACATTTGTACATAAATTGTTGGATCCAAGTAGTGGTGATTGGTATATGTAGTGATATCAAATTAAAGGGACACTGAACCTAAATATTTAATTGACTGATTCAGATAGAGCATGACATTACAAATATTTAAAAATTACACATATTCTTTAAATGTTAGAATTCTATAGCTAGATTTTGAATGCAAGAATGTCGGTTTTTAGGGCAGGCCATATTTGTTTATCAACTTTGTTTGTCCCTGCTGGTTGATGGATACATTCATCCAACAATAAAGAAATGATGTCCACAATTATTTTCTATTTAAAATTAATTATAGGCATTTCTTTGTTTCAATAAAGATAGCAAGAGAATGAAGAATAATTCATAAGAGTAGTAAATTATAAAATTTGATTAACATTGCATGCTCTATTTGAATCACAATAGAAAATATTTACCTTCAGTGTACCTTTAAGTATCTTATAATGTTGATTTTGAATGATACTTACAGCTGTGCCTGGGAAGGACAATCCGACACCCAGGACAATGAAGGTTGAGACAGGGGGGAGGGATGGGATTGGGTTGGGGAGGGATGGGATTGGCTTGGGGAGGGATGAGCTGCTGCTCCGGGGTAGGCCGTACAGCTGGGGAGTGGGGAGTTGGGGTCTGGGCAGCTGTACGGGCCATAATACGGGGAGAGCGGCGAAGGGGGTTGTAGGGGCGTTTTTTGGGAGGGGCAGGAAATGACAAATGGGAAGGGCCGGCAGGGGTCTGGGCATGGGCAGGAGTCTGGGCCTGGGCAGGGGTCTGGGCCTGGGCAGGGGTCTGGGCCTGGGCAGTGGTCTGGGCCTGGGCAGGGGTCTGGGCCTGGGCAGTGGTCTGGGCATGGGCAGGGGTCTGGGCCTGGGCAGTGGTCTGGGCATGGGCAGGGGTCTGGGCATGGGCAGGGGTCTGGGCATGGGCAGGGGTCTGTGACTGGTCAGGGGACTGGGCAGGGGCAGAAACCAGATGACCAGAAGTGGCGGATCCATCTGAAAATTTAAAAAATATATATTAACATCTCATACATCATGAAATCAAATCAACGCATTTCAAATTGATTATGTTTTCAATATACTTCGAAGTGTGTTTGTAAACAATTATGAAATGAGGATATGGAATGCATATAGGCACTCAGATGAATATCAATTACTGTCTGTACAATTATAACATTATTATTGTGTTTTGGCCTGGAATATGCATGTGACATAATGATGGCATGAATTATACACTTTTAAAAAAAATAATATTTTCATGCTGCCTGATATAGAAAGGGGGCAGTAGTGTATTTGAACAGACAAATAATATTCCTTTTTAAAGTGCAAAAGCTGTAGACTTTGAATGTCTTCAATGAAATGATTTCAAATAAAGCAACATGTTGGAAACATGATAGATATATTTCACATACCATTAGACTCCAAGGCAGTCTCTTCCTCCTCCGTCACATATGTTAAATCAATCTCTGTAAAACATAACATGTTGTGTACACGTTAAGAACAGATATTATAACATATGTTACTGTTGTTCAAAGACACACATCAATTTTGCATTAAAGATATACACACCCAAAGTTATGATTTACATCATTTTGATGGAGCATACAAATTACATTAGATTTGTTATTCTCAATGATTCAGATTTTCGATGTATTGTTTGTATTAATTTAAAAATCATAAAAGCATAGTACATAGAACATTTAAGATTTCTCATGTGTGTATCACTTGATGACTGTTGTCAAAAATGAACATGGAAACAAACATATGCTATACATCTTCTGAATAACAAATGTGTAGACTAATAAAGTTTTAATTATTAATCTTTCAATATTAAAAGAAAATTAATATATAATCAGAAGAGAAAATTATATGTTTGTTTCAAATGTTATGCTTCATCAGAATCATGCTCATAATATTGATTACCAATACACCTTCAATGACATATAAATGAGTCAATGGACTTACCAGGAGACCGCAAAGGCGGCTCTGTGTCACTGCTGGATTCCTGTGGGCTCCCCACACCAACTCTCTCTATGAATGATATAGATATATATTAGTAAACACATTTGGGATATCACTAAATCACATCTGTATCGAATTTTAAGATTAATCAACTTGAAAATGTGAAGAATAGAGCAGTCATTAAACCAAAAAATGCTTGATTGAATCAAGGGGATTCTGTTAAAAATGATGTATTGAACATATGTTTAATTTCAGACTATATTAGACATCAAACTCATCTCATACGATGCTATTGCATATCTAAATATACCCATTGATCAATGTTCTTAAAAGAATACACACAAACCACATTTTGAAGAACAGCTGTTGACAAATCTAAACAAACACATGTGGCACATCGAGCCATTTGTGCAATGTACAGTAATCTTGTTTAGGACACAACACATATTTATCACAATACAAAACCAAATTGATTAGTACAAATATGTAATCATGGTGCTGTTAGAGTATGCTGATATCTATAAAGTAACTCCAACAGTGAATATGTGAATTATATATCAATATTGTTTAATCCAAAGAATGTAAAGATGAATGAATCTATTGTTTATTAAAGGGACACTGACATGATTT
This sequence comes from Bombina bombina, assembly GCF_027579735.1. Classification (NCBI taxonomy): domain Eukaryota; kingdom Metazoa; phylum Chordata; class Amphibia; order Anura; family Bombinatoridae; genus Bombina; species Bombina bombina. The sequence goes on along the minus strand of NC_069501.1, from coordinate 904,652,752 downwards.
ATTTAAATCATTGATTTCTCTGTTCAAACTGTTCAAAATGATTTAACATTGACTCCAATTATAATTTTAATGTTGCTACATTTTAATCTTAAAGGCAGATAAGCAATATTGTATTCAATAAATATTGTTTGTTGAAGGTATCCACCAATCATCAATAAAAACCCAGGTTGGTCAACCAAAATTGAGATGCAGATAAACGTACATTCTTGATTTTAAAATACATTTAGCAATAGAATATTTCACATATGATGATAGTATTATATTTAAATGTTTATTAATATTGCATACTCTATCTGAATGACAACATTAATAATTGTAGCTCAGTATCCCTTTAATATAAAATTATATTGATTTGACAATGTTGGTGTTAATGAATTCTCTACTCCATATGTTGATGTAATGAATGGGATTGAGCATGCAATTCAAATCTAATATGTTATTTAAGGATATCCGAAGAATTATTTAATTTTCACCTATTAAAGGGACATTACATATAAATATTGAACAATGTGGATTTAGTATGTAATGTTCTGTCCATGTTTCTAAGACAAATGTCAATTAAAATGAGACATACCATACTGTGACAAGCCCTGCCTTAAGGATCCAGCAGCAACATCCATATCTGTAATATATTAAATGAGGATTGCATATCATTAATACAAATCATGCCATGTTTAAAATCTTTACAATTTTAGCAAATCAATTTAAAACTATTAATCCTTTGGTAGTCCCATGAGTTAATTGTTTCCTCAATTCAATTCATGATAAATATATCCTGTACTCTTATTTTCAATCAGTTGTGTTGTTTACTGTAGCTTTAATTATTTTTTGGTGTTATTTCATTCTCATCAATTGATGGGCATATGTTATAATTTATTTGGATTCTTCTTTTTTTATTATGTATAATATTGAAAATAAGAATACTGTATTCTTCACATATATAATAATTCACATTTCATTTTGACCAACATGTATAAAGCAATGCCACTTACAGCAAAGCCATGTTAACATGTATGCGCAATTCCATTTTCGCGATCATTGCGCAATGATTAAAAGCAGAATTACGCATCCGTCATTTGACCAACATGTATAAAGCAATGCCACTTACAGCAAAGCCATGTTAACGTGTATGCGCAATTCCATTTTCGCGATCATTGCGCAATGATTCAAAGCGGAATTACGCATCCGTCATTTGACCAACATGTATAAAGCAATGCCACTTACAGCAAAGCCATGTTAACGTGTATGCGCAATTCCATTTTCGCGATCATTGCGCAATGATTCAAAGCGGAATTACGCATCCGTCATTTGACCAACATGTATAAAGCAATGCCACTTACAGCAAAGCCATGTTAACGTGTATGTGAAATTCAATTTTCGCGATCATTGCGCAATGATTCAAAGCGGAATTACGCATCCGTCATTTGACCAACATGTATAAAGCAATGCCACTTACAGCAAAGCCATGTTAACGTGTATGCGAAATTCCATTTTCGCAATCATTGCGCAATGATTCAAAGCGGAATTACGTATCCGTCATTTGACCAACATGTATAAAGCAATGCCACTTACAGCAAAGCCATGTTAACGTGTATGCGAAATTCCATTTTCGCGATCATTGCGCAATAATTCAAAGCGGAATTACGCATCCGTCATTTGACCAACATGTATAAAGCAATGCCACTTACAGCAAAGCCATGTTAACGTGTATGTGAAATTCCATTTTCGCTCTGTGACGCATATTCTGTAGAGCGCAAGACACATCATTCCTATTTCATGTGTCACTAATCTAAAATCAGATATCTAAACATCATATGTAGTGTATGTTGTGAGATCTGCATAGGTTTAGTATCTGACTATATACACATTTTTTGATAAAAAAAACAAATATTAAGATATTATATGAAGTTGGATAATTACCTGGTTCAGATTCTCCATCTCCTCCCAGGCCACCGGACGGAGAAGCAGCTGCCCTGGCCCCCGCGTCAGGACTTTCAGATCCCGCAGCTGGGAGGGCAGAAGAGGAGGCAGAGGATGGCGAGGATCTGAATCTTTTGGGGACCCGGAGATTGAGGAGCTCGCATAAAGTCACCTCATAAGGGAGTAGGTACAGTTTCCACAGGGCCTCTCTTTTGCCACCTCTTTTATGGGCTTGTACCCAGTCCCTTATGAGGTTGACTTTTTTGTTTTACCATTATTAGGAAGATGGACAGAGAAAGTGAAGCATATTGGGCACACTTTGTTGGGGGTCAAAACCAATGCTGTGAGTAGTGTGGTGTGTCGTGTATTGGTTTAAAACTTAACTTTTACTTCAAATATATTTTGTAAAAAAAGAGTGGAGTTATCCACCAGTGAAAATAAAATGACAAACAAATAAAAGATGTGTCTGAGTGATACTCGGTACACAGGAGCTCCTCTCAGGTGTGATACAGTGATCAGTCTGTATCACAGAGTCCGGTGTATAGCTTGGACAATAATTATCAATGTCCTCACCTATATGATTAAACTTATATTTAGAGTACCATTATCATCAGTGGTATTAATAAATATATTACTTCATTCTTGTTAGTTGATTTTCTATACGATTAATAGGGTGTTATATCTGTTGGTTCATTTGTATGTGGATATATGCCACACAATGCAATATAGATATATGTTCAGGATGTTTGTGGTAAAGAAGGATATATTTATCTTTATACTGTTCCACTTAGAGTTTCCCAATAGTCCAGATTTACCATTAATTATGTTGTAGGGTGTTCCCTCAAATTAAAGAAATAAGTGTAAGACTGAGGGAATATGTGACTCTAGTGATGTTAGGTCTGCATTAGGTCTGAATTTATAAAGGAATATAAGCAACGGTAATCCTGCCTGTTGTATTCCACTATCATAAGACTACCCGTAGTCTAAATCAATCAAGTAATATTATGCCAACATTTGCTTTTTCAGACATACACTAATAATATTGTAATGGAATAGTTTCCAGATTAAGTGGTACCACGAGAGTTTTAACTATAATAATAGCCTAAGTCTGAGCATATCGCTCCAACAGAGTAGGGCTGGAAACAGCCTAAGTAAGTCATTTTCTAGGCTAAAATTATTTAGGTTTAACAATAGTTTAAGTTTCTAAGTTTTTTAAGGTGAAGGATAAGGTGCCTAAAAGAGGCCAACAATTAAAGCTATAAACAACCGGACTTGTAAGAGAGGAGCAGTGCAAACGCCTGACGCGCGTTTCGCAACTGCTTTTTCAGAGGCGTCCGGTCCAACCGCCACACACGGCTTATAAAGGATCATCAGCCAATCACATGGCCGATTCCATTTTTCCAAGTTCTGTCAACCTATCAGCAGTCATCTTACACTTTTCAGTGTAAGGATGACTAGAGGGCGTCATAAACAGCTGTAACCTATTGGGTACGGAGGTGTGTCTGCTCAGTAGCCAATAGATTTCCTGTGTAGTGTTTACATTTTCGTGTTGTTCCTTTCTATCTTGTATTTTTGACGATCATATTCGGTTATTTTTGATCATATATATTGTGCAAAGCTGTATCTAAATTAAATCACAAAGGATTCCATATATGATTCTGTGTTAATATTTGTGCTATGTTTTGCACTATAGCCAAATAAATGATCATTGTGTACTTATTTCCGCAGATGGTATTATGCGGTTTTGCTTATTCTAGTTGCGGTTTACATTTTAGCATAATGATTCTAATAAGAATTTTCAGCTGGTTATTTAATATTTGCGAACAAGGTGTATCTGCTCACTTAGGCCAATGGATTCATTGTGTGCTGTTTCTACTATTATGTCGATCATTTATATCTTGTATATTCAGTATTTGACATGGTTATGTTTATCACACATATACTGCATAGGGCTTCGCTCTCTCTGTATTACGTAACCAGTAATTCCTCTGTATGAATGTTTGTACTTTGTTTCCCATTATCTGAGGTTTATTATGTTATCACAATCATTGTTTAGCACTTTTGAAAGGAATTTTCATGGGTTTAGGTCTAGTATTATTAAACCACTTGATTTATTATTTGAAAATTATATAAACAGATAATTGGAAAAACATGGGGTGATTACTCATAGTGCTGATGCTATTGATATCCCTTAGATACTTCTAACTGAAGTGTGAATTAATTCGAATTAAGTTTTTTATTTCACATATATAGTGGTGGACTTCCATTAAATTTTCTATATACTTATATATGTTACATAGGACTGGAATACATGACTTTTTAAGTTCTTGTCTAATGAGAACACCTCTAGTTCATAGTATTTTAAATCTTGGTGGGACACCCAATGAATACTGGTTATCAGTAAATTATTCCATTGGTCAGTTATTATCTTATATGTTGAGAGAGTGAAAAAAATGTAATCAATAGGGTTTGTCTCTTGTCAGTTCAGAAAGGCACTATATTGTATCATTTCGTTTAGTCCGTTGGGTGCTATACTCTGTAACCAGAAAATCCATTTTGATTCTGCCTTTAAAAGGGTATTTTCCATATTACCTCCTCTAATACCCAGGTTGAGTTTTTGTAGGACCCAACATTTCAAATCTGGTTTACTATTATGGCAGTCTAAAAAGTGTTTACTTATGCTGTTTTCAGCCCTACTCTGTTGGAGCGATATGCTCAGACTTAGGCTATTATTATAGTTAAAACTCTCGTGGTACCACTTAATCTGGAAACTATTCCATTACAATATTATTAGTGTATGTCTGAAAAAGCGAATGTTGGCATAATATTACTTGATTGATTTAGACTACGGGTAGTCTTATGATAGTGGAATACAACAGGCAGGAATACCATTGCTTATATTCCTTTATAAATTCAGACCTAATGCAGACATAACATCACTAGAGTCACATATTCCCTCAGTCTTACACTTATTTCTTTAATTTGAGGGAACACCCTACAACATAATTAATGGTAAATCTGGACTATTGGGAAACTCTAAGTGGAACAGTATAAAGATAAATATATCCTTCTTTACCTCAAACATCCTGAACATATATCTATATTGCATTGTGTGGCATATATCCACATACAAATGAACCAACAGATATAACACCCTATTAATCGTATAGAAAATCAACTAACAAGAATGAAGTAATATATTTATTAATACCACTGATGATAATGGTACTCTAAATATAAGTTTAATCATATAGGTGAGGACATTGATAATTATTGTCCAAGCTATACACCGGACTCTGTGATACAGACTGATCCCTGTATCACACCTGAGAGGAGCTCCTGTGTACCGAGTATCACTCAGACACATCTTTTATTTGTTTGTCATTTTATTTTCACTGGTGGATAACTCCACTCTTTTTTTACAAAATATATTTGAAGTAAAAGTTAAGTTTTAAACCAATACACGACACACCACACTACTCACAGCATTGGTTTTGACCCCCAACAAAGTGTGCCCAATATGCTTCACTTTCTCTGTCCATCTTCCTAATAACATTTTGCACTATTTGGCATAAGGCACTACCTATTGTTAACACCTAGGTTTGCATCAATAGGTTATTTAGGGTCAATCCCATTTCCCCCCCCTCTCTCCCTAGAGGCCATAGGGAATCCACAAATAAACTCTATTTTAGACTATTCAGTAGTCATTTCCTGGGGGAATTATGGCTTCCATTAATTTAATGGAAGATTTTCTAAAGAGAGAAAAGGATCGTAAGGCAAATATAGATAAAACATTTGCCAACCTATCAGCTGAAGGCTATAAACAAACAGAAATTGATGACTGGGAATCTGGTCTGAAAGAACTGGGTGAACTGCTTAGGAAACACACACGTTCAGTGTGGAATTAAAGTGCATACGATAAGTACTTAGCTAAGCACATAATTCCAAGAGGTCTGAGAGTAAGACTATTTCCATCTTTCAGCTTCCACATAGAAAGTTATAGGGGAAGATGGGAACAAGCCCTAATATCATGTTCAGAAGTACTTGTTGCAATATTATCAGATTATGAGACTGAAATCGTAGAAGAATTAGGTACAGAAATATCTGAAATAACAACCAAATTGGCAAAATTTGAATCATTAGACAATTTCAAAAAGGCATACAAAAGTTTAAGGGAAGATCTAGACTCAAAGGAAAAAGAAATAATAAAAACAAAATGTGATAAACTAAGCAGAGACATAAAAGACTTCGAAAAAGGGAGAGTATTTACATGGGACGAACAGAACCCAAGACGGAGGAGGAATTTTCTTCCACCCAAAGGAGATAAAGATGATGTCTCCACTTCTGAATATGAATCATCAGCAGCAGAAGACGCAGAAGAACTAACCTCCAACAGAAGATTACTAGTCTCTAGCGCCAATGAAAGACTGGCTATATTATCACAAACAGAGTCAAAAAACGAGACAAGTACCAAACCAAAAACAAAAGAAAAAGGAGGGGAGGGAAAACCAGAGCGCAACCTCAGGAACAGGTCGAGATGGGGGTATGGGAACGATCGGAACAATGAGGATTGGTCGAAGAGACCGAGGTGGTGAAGACCACAGACCTACAAATTATAAATCTATCTAATAAAGTACTATCCCAAGAACATATCGATGTCCTGGAAAAAAGGCCTTTCCTTTTCCCCAACAAACAATATAGACTACTTTGAAATCATAAAAGATATACATCTTTTCACTAGAAAAATGGCATTAAACAAAATATTTGCCAAACATGAAGACACTGATTGTGACACACAAGCAATTATGGATTTGATATCCCTGTTGGAAGATAATGAAAATGAAGACACTAATAGCAATGATTGGAGAAAGGAACTGGTAAAAAAAATCGACATATATGCCTCAAATCTGTCAGTTCTCTGAAATAGACACCTATCAAAAAGTAGTGATCAGAGATATCCTGAAACTTCGAGAGGGCAAATCAAGTAATATAAGTGAGAGGGAATCACGAGCTTTAAAAGAAATCCAGAAGTGGGAGGATGTGGTAATTAAATCCTCTGACAAGGGAGGAAATATCGTGATCTGGCCTACTGAACTATACCTAATAGAAGCAAAAAAACAACTAGGAGACAAAAACTGTTACAAACCACTCTGGGGAAACCCTACTCAAGAATTCCTAACCAATTACAATACTCTTATTGAAACAGCAAAAAAGGATGAACTGATAGATACAAGAGAATACAAATTTCTAAGTGTTAACAATCCTAAAGTAGCTACACTTTATCTGTTACCAAAAGTGCACAAAAACCAAAAAATACCACCTGGCAGACCAATTGTGTCAGGCATTGGAAGTCTATGCGAACAGGCATCACGATATATTGATCTAAGACTAAGAGATATAGTTCTTTCCCTCCCCTCATACATCAGGGACACTATGGACGTCTTAAACAAAATTGAGGGTATGACCCTAGACTCAAACACCTGGCTGGCAACATGCGATGTCGAGTCCCTATACACATCAATAGAACACAAGTGGGGATGTCATGCCGTGGGTTATTTCCTAGAAATGGAACCAAGTGCAAATACACTTAAAAACGAATTTATACTGAAACTTCTAAAATTCGTCCTGAGCCATAATTATTTTGTGTTCAATGACAAATTCTTTCTCCAGATACGTGGTACCGCCATGGGCACAGCATGTGCCCCTACATATGCAAATATCTATCTTGGATGGTGGGAACGTGAACACGTATTTGGGGAGAGAATGGAACAATATATGGACAACATACTGTTATGGCTCAGGTACATAGATGATATCTTCATTCTATGGAAAGGGGACGAATTGAGATTCAAACAGTTCATACAGGAACTTAACTGCAATGATCTCAATCTGAAACTAACCTATGAAATCAGTAACTCAACAGTAACCTTCCTTGACCTAACAATATCAAAGGACATGTTTGGACAGGTACAATCCAGCATACATAGAAAGAAAACAGCTACAAATTCTATACTATCTTTCGACAGTGCACATCACCCCTCCACTAAAAAAGCCATTCCATATGGCGAATTTTTGAGAATACGCAGAAATTGCTCAGAGATTGATAATTTTTAAAAAAGAATCAAAGGAATTAAAAAAGGAATTAAAAATCAGACTAAAAAGTAGAGGATATCCCAACAGCATTCTCAAAAAGGCATACCACAAAGCACTTCATATGAACAGAAATGATCTGCTCTTCCCAAAACAAAAACAGACTAAGGATACTAGAATCCGTTTTGTGGGCACATATAACATAGCACACAAAGAAATAACTAGCATTCTGAACAAACATGTTAATATACTACATACTGATAGAGACCTAGCCAAAAGTGTGGGAAACAAAGTTGCAATTAGCTGGAAAAGGGCTCCAACAATCAGAGATAAAGTCATGAAGAGTCACTTTTCTAGAAGACCGAGTGTCAGAAAAGATGGTCTAAATGGCACATATCCATGTGGTACCTGCAAATTCTGTATCTATATGAAGAAATATCTATCTTCCCAGAAGGGGTGAAAAGAATTAATGGTCTATTCAACTGCAAGACGTGCAACATAATATACTGCTTGGAATGCAGTTGCAACAAAAAATATGTGGGAATGTCCACTAGGGAACTCAGGAGAAGACTAGGTGAACACCTGGGAAATATAAAAAACGCCAAAAAAGATCTGGAGAAGGGAAAACAACTGACATCAGTTGCAAAACACTTTTTAGACTGCCAAAATAGTAAACCAGATTTGAAATGTTGGGTCCTACAAAAACTCAACCTGGGTATTAGAGGAGGTAATATGGAAAATACCCTTTTAAAGGCAGAATCAAAATGGATTTTCTGGTTACAGAGTATAGCACCCAACGGACTAAACGAAATGATACAATATAGTGCCTTTCTGAACTGACAAGAGACAAACCCTATTGATTACATTTTTTTCACTCTTTCAACATATAAGATAATAACTGACCAATGGAATAATTTACTGATAACCAGTATTCATTGGGTGTCCCACCAAGATTTAAAATACTATGAACTAGAGGTGTTCTCATTAGACAAGAACTTAAAAAGTCATGTATTCCAGTCCTATGTAACATATATAAGTATATAGAAAATTTAATGGAAGTCCACCACTATATATGTGAAATAAAAAACTTAATTCGAATTAATTCACACTTCAGTTAGAAGTATCTAAGGGATATCAATAGCATCAGCACTATGAGTAATCACCCCATGTTTTTCCAATTATCTGTTTATATAATTTTCAAATAATAAATCAAGTGGTTTAATAATACTAGACCTAAACCCATGAAAATTCCTTTCAAAAGTGCTAAACAATGATTGTGATAACATAATAAACCTCAGATAATGGGAAACAAAGTACAAACATTCATACAGAGGAATTACTGGTTACGTAATACAGAGAGAGCGAAGCCCTATGCAGTATATGTGTGATAAACATAACCATGTCAAATACTGAATATACAAGATATAAATGATCGACATAATAGTAGAAACAGCACACAATGAATCCATTGGCCTAAGTGAGCAGATACACCTTGTTCGCAAATATTAAATAACCAGCTGAAAATTCTTATTAGAATCATTATGCTAAAATGTAAACCGCAACTAGAATAAGCAAAACCGCATAATACCATCTGCGGAAATAAGTACACAATGATCATTTATTTGGCTATAGTGCAAAACATAGCACAAATATTAACACAGAATCATATATGGAATCCTTTGTGATTTAATTTAGATACAGCTTTGCACAATATATATGATCAAAAATAACCGAATATGATCGTCAAAAATACAAGATAGAAAGGAACGACACGAAAATGTAAACACTACACAGGAAATCTATTGGCTACTGAGCAGACACACCTCCGTACCCAATAGGTTACAGCTGTTTATGACGCCCTCTAGTCATCCTTACACTGAAAAGTGTAAGATGACTGCTGATAGGTTGACAGAACTTGGAAAAATGGAATCGGCCATGTGATTGGCTGATGATCCTTTATAAGCCGTGTGTGGCGGTCGGACCGGACGCCTCTGAAAAAGCAGTTGCGAAACGCGCGTCAGGCGTTTGCACTGCTCCTCTCTTACAAGTCCGGTTGTTTATAGCTTTAATTGTTGGCCTCTTTTAGGCACCTTATCCTTCACCTTAAAAAACTTAGAAACTTAAACTATTGTTAAACCTAAATAATTTTAGCCTAGAAAATTACTTACTTAGGCTGTTTTCAGCCCTACTCTGTTGGAGCGATATGCTCAGACTTAGGCTATTATTATAGTTAAAACTCTCGTGGTACCACTTAATCTGGAAACTATTCCATTACAATATTATTAGTGTATGTCTGAAAAAGCGAATGTTGGCATAATATTACTTGATTGATTTAGACTACGGGTAGTCTTATGATAGTGGAATACAACAGGCAGGATTACTGTTGCTTATATTCCTTTATAAATTCAGACCTAATGCAGACCTAACATCACTAGAGTCACATATTCCCTCAGTCTTACACTTATTTCTTTAATTTGAGGGAACACCCTACAACATAATTAATGGTAAATCTGGACTATTGGGAAACTCTAAGTGGAACAGTATAAAGATAAATATATCCTTCTTTACCTCAAACATCCTGAACATATATCTATATTGCATTGTGTGGCATATATCCACATACAAATGAACCAATAGATATAACACCCTATTAATCGTATAGAAAATCAACTAACAAGAATGAAGTAATATATTTATTAATACCACTGATGATAATGGTACTCTAAATATAAGTTTAATCATATAGGTGAGGACATTGATAATTATTGTCCAAGCTATACACCGGACTCTGTGATACAGACTGATCACTGTATCACACCTGAGAGGAGCTCCTGTGTACAGAGTATCACTCAGACACATCTTTTATTTGTTTGTCATTTTATTTTCACTGGTGGATAACTCCACTCTTTTTTTACAAAATATATTTGAAGTAAAAGTTAAGTTTTAAACCAATACACGACACACCACACTACTCACAGCATTGGTTTTGACCCCCAACAAAGTGTGCCCAATATGCTTCACTTTCTCTGTCCATCTTCCTAATAACATTTTGCACTATTTGGCATAAGGCACTACCTATTGTTAACACCTAGGTTTGTATCAATAGGTTATTTAGGGTCAATCCCATTTTCCCCCCCTCTCTCCCTAGAGGCCATAGGGAATCCACAAATAAACTCTATTTTTTTGTTAACCGCAACCTCATATCTCCGAATCTCCTCATGATCTGATCCTGGGTCCTCTGGACGTCACACACCAATCTAACCGCATTGGTGATAGACTCCCAGAGGGCCTTCTTAACAGGCGCATCTGTCAACCTCCTCTTGTTCCCAAACAGCTGGGGATAAAAGTCCTTGACGGCGTGGACCAGTGCAGCGCTCTCCTCCTTGGTGAACCTGGGAGCTGACATGCCTGCTGGGTTGTAGAATTTTTGGTAAAAAAAATATCAGATATACTGCCTGCAGGCATTAGAGAAATGACAAAGATGGCAACGTGAAATGTACTTTTATATGGTGAAGTAAACATGAGATGCACCATGGGACAAGTTATCTGTACATCTGATTGGATAAAAGTCTGTGAGACCATCCTGACTCAAGTTGTGTTTGTGTGATGAACTCTGATTGGCCGTTCCTTAATGTTTCATATCTTAGTAACTTCCTTACACATACCTCATGGTGGTGCTGTTACTTCATTTTTCATGTAGACTTATTTGTAACTCATGGGCCTGTCATGCTGATATGTGTGACGCAGATTTAATATCCATGATCCGTTAAATATTAATGATTAAATTCTCTTTAACATCTAATAATGTCACATTATTAAATGTTGTAGACATTTCTCGGTTTAATAACGGTCTGTTTCTTTAATACAAATACACATTTAATATTGTATGTCTTTATTGTTAATAAAATCCATTTATTGACTTATTGTGAAGTATTGATATTGCTCTATTAAATGTATTTCATAATGCACATTGATTGTGTGCTATTGCGTGACATTAGACTCTAATGTTTAAAGATGCTAATCTGGTGTTTCAAGATGCGTTTCCCACGCAATATTTCTGAATGTTCAAATTCAGGTTATAAGGTCAGTAACTTGGATAATCTGTTTATAAATGTTAAACTACAGGTTTGTTTGTTATTAGTAAATAAACCTCGAGCTTGTATTTGTCTGAAGTGCTCATATATGTTATTGTGCAATGGCGTCTTTATTTTTAAATAGACATTACAAACAAACAATTGTATCAAATGATCTGTAGAGATAGAAGATTGTTTAGACTTTAAAATGTAAATCAATTTATCTTAGTATTTAGATATCCTCAACAGAAGAAATTTAAATGCACATGGTTGAGACAATCACATAAGGCATCTCTGTGCATCCACCAATCTTCATCTACTGACCCTATCTCGATATGCTTTTCAAGCAAAGTATGTCAAGATAGGAAGAGAAGTAAATACACTATTTAAATCTCTTAAAGGGACACTGTCCAAACAAATTTAGCGTTGGTGATTCAGATTGAGCATGAAATGTTAATCAACGTTATAATTTAATCCGATTCTCAAATGTTAACAATTATCTTGTTATCTTTCTTTGCAAATCAATAATGATATTTGAGATTACGGACAATTGTTTCCAAAAATCCTGGGTTGTCCTTGATGATTGTTGGATAAATTAATCCACCACAAAAAACCAAGTTCAGTCCAGAGTACTGAAGCAAATAAATTATCTATTTAATGCATTATTTTTAAAGTAATGATAGCAACATCACAAGGAGCATTCATAATATGAGACAATTTTTAAAGTTGCTTAAAATAGAATACTCATTCAGAATGTATAAATCATTAATTTTTTAACTGTCTCCCTTTAAGTATATTTTTAATTCATGTCCCTTTAAATAAACATTTCACAATAATGCTTGAAATATCAGAAACCTAGGCACCTTCCTTTTGATAAATTAGTATAACATATGAGTAAATAAAATTTAGATTAACTTCTGGATTGTTTTACACACTGACTGAAATATATATTGTAAAGGAGGTATTTCGGAGTCTTCAGCTTAGAGGGACATTAAGCTATATGTTATGTATGCATTTTGGATAAGATTATAATATTTGAACAACTTAATATGTTTTGGTATTCAATCATTAGATTGTAATTATATATATTTTTGGATTAAATACATATCTACATAGGCTATTTTGATGCTGATTGTTGGTTGCACATAGATACCTTATGTAATTGACTAAGATATCTGCATTGATGTTTTTTTTTCAAAGTATATTTAAAGACTGAATGTAATTCTATAGTACTTTCTAAATATGTTTAAATTATTTTATGAATTATTTAAAAATCAATACACAATATACTTTGTGAATGTCCCTTTAAGGACAAAAACATTTGTAATGTTGATTTAACATTGTCAAAATAAACTAAAGGGGAATGAAAATTATATATAGATATGTGATGTCTAACCCAAGAGGTAAGATTTTAAAAACTACATAATATTATTAACTATAGTTAAATGACTCCACTAGAAAATCAAATCGATTAACCTGCCATCCAATAACTAGCTTGTGAAAAATATCAAGTTAAATGACCTACCATTTATAAATGTAAAAATTAAAATAATTTAGCAAATAATGTTTTGACATACCTAAGGAAGATACAAGATCTTATAAAATTAATTTTACATTCAACAACACTGTCACTTTAATGTAATTGAACCACTTCCCCTTCTTAAAAGTGAAAACAAATAATTTTTGAGAAATTGACTACATATCCGAAATTATTTTAACATCTAAGAATTTCAAAAGAAAAGCATCGATGGATCTCACTCCCAAATGAATGTTAAAAAAGATAGTTTAATGTAATATTCTCGGAATCAGTGGATTTTCCACAATTAATGCATTATTTGATCTTATGCATGTGCTTGTCAAATAGACAACTACCAGTCATGGGAGTCAAATTGTTTTTTATTGACAGATTATATGGATATTTATTATAATCTGTTCCAAAGAGTGTATTTAATACTAAAATGTTTATTATTACCATTTTAAAATTTAATAGTTTCTGAACCAAAAAGAAAAAAATATTCCTGGAAGTCATCAGATGCTAATCTGAAATTAAATTTTTTTTTTTAACAAAGTTAATACACACGTAGTCAAAGATTCATAAAATACATTTACAATCATCTTGTGTCTATGCTCTAACTTTGTTCAACATTTTTTAAAGATATTTATTAATTAAATTTAAAAAAAAAACAAAAAAAAAACATTGATTTTCTAATTATACATAATAATGTATATCACATTTCAATAATATATATGTTGAACATAAATGTCATATTTCATGTCCATTCAAATACCTCTATATCAACTATAATATGTATTCCTTTTTCTGATTGTGATCCCTAAATATCTAATGATGAAATATGTATGACTATTGTATGTAAGCTACCAATAATCAACATTCTTCCTGTGATTCTTAACTAGCATGCATTGGTACACCAACCTGGATAATGCATGGTCTTTGAAAGTCAATTCAGGGCTAAACAGTTGATCTTCAATAGGTGTCTTATTCATCATTTCAAAAATAGAGGACTGAAATCCCATCTAAAAATTAGAAATTCATCTAAGTGTCTGATTGTGATCCCTAAATATCTCATTAAGAACTAAATATGACTAATGTATGTAAGCTACTAATATTCAACATTCTTCCTGTGATTCTTAACTAGCATGCATTGGTACACCAACCTGGATAATGCATGGTCTTTGAAAGTCAATTCAGGGGTAAACAGTTGATCTTCAATAGGTGTCTTATTCATCATTTCAAAAATAGAGGACTGTGAAAAACCATCTAAAAATTTGAAAATCATCTAAGTGTCTCCAATAGGATGCCTCAACAGCCTTATTCTATCAAATAGTTGGCACTTACCATGTGAACATGTCTTTGTATGGTTTTCAAGGTCAGCAGATTTGAAAGATAATGCCAGACATGATCCCATTGGTATACTTCAATTTCAATCTTGGCTTTTTCCACTGTCAGTCTGGGCAATCTTCACTGTCAGGCTTCTAATTCTTCCCTTTCAGTCTTTAGATTAAGTCAGCTCCCTAATGGCATAAAAAGTTTATTCAAAATTACTACAAGTGTGTGAATCATTTCTGTAGCCCTCTCCCACCCCCCATTTCATAAGAAACTTCTGTCACTAGCTTACTGTGTAGCATCTTGTGTTATGTTCTATCAAGTGTGAAGATGAGTCATATTGAGCAGAACAAACCTCTAATGTGTGACATTGAACCATAGTCATGCTAGAGGATCCCTTTCTGAGTATTTACATTTTAAGTAATGTGTAAACTAAATACTAGTTTATAAAATGTATGCCATATGATGTATTTGTGTACAATTCATGCCAGCAACAGTCCAGACATTTATACTTACCAGCTGATGTCCTCTTTAAAAACCAGGTGGCAAAGACTCGCTACAGGACCCAATGGCCAGAGCATCACCTATATTAATAAATGAAACAAATTTTTAGCATTTGATGAACAATCCTAACATGTTTGCACAATTCTCGACTTGTCATTTCCCTAGAGTTCACATCTATTGATAATACTCCAGTCTAACTTCTATTCTTTACCGTCTAAAGTTGCGGTTGATGATGTCTGCTCTGACATTGAGCCCCTCGTCCCGGAATGGCCCCTCTAGAACAGGATCATCCTCCTCATCTCTGAGGAGGTTTCTGTCCGGCCGGACGGCCTGCAGCATCCCAGCCCGCTGTGCAATATTATGCAGGACGCTACAGGCTACAACGATCTTAGCCACCTTCTTTGGGTTGTACTGGAGGGCTCCTCCCGACCTGTCCAGGCACCTGAACCTCATCTTCAGGAGCCCGAACATCCGTTCAACCACCGCCCTGGTTCTCTTATGAGCCCTATTGTAGCGCTCCTCAGACACATCAGTCGGGCTATGCAAGGGGGTAATGAGCCAAGGCCGGCTCATGTACCCAGAATCACCTATAAATTATGAACAGAACATAATTCTAACAGAATCCTCAAAATAGTATTTGTAGTACAATAAAAAGTTTTGTACACGATAATCCATTAACAAATGTTTATTTTAAATTTAAAATATCTAGTTCAATATTATTCTCTATCTTCCCATTTCAGCTAAGACATGCTACATATCTGCATTGAACTAAAAGACATTTGCGGAAAGAGACAATGACATGGTTAAATTGCATTAGCTAATATCTTCCCATTTCAGCTAAGACATGCTACATATGTGTATTTCTCCTAAATCAAGCCTTGTGTAAAATGCTAACTACATGGTTATATTACATTCTCTATCTGAGCATTTAAGGTAAGACATGCTACATATCTGCATTGAACTAAAAGACATTAGCGGAAAGAGATAATGACATGGTTAAATTGCATTAGCTAATATCTTCCCATTTCAGCTAAGACATGCTACATATGCGTATTTCTCCTAAATCAAGCCTTGTGTAAAATGCTAACTACATGGTTACATTACATTCTCTATCTGAGCATTTAAGGTAAGACATGCTACATATCTGCATTGAACTAAAAGACATTTGCAGGAAAGAGACAATGACATGGTTAAATTGCATTAGCTAATATCTTCCCATTTCAGCTAAGACATGCTACATATGCGTATTTCTCCTAAATCAAGCCTTGTGTAAAATGCAAACTACATGGTTACATTGCATTCTCTATCTGAGCATTTAAGGTAAGACATGCTACATATCTGCATTGAACTAAAAGACATTTGCGGAAAGAGACAATGACATGGTTAAATTGCATTAGCTAATATCTTCCCATTTCAGCTAAGACATGCTACATATGCGTATTTCTCCTAAATCAAGCCTTGTGTAAAATGCTAACTACATGGTTACATTACATTCTCTATCTGAGCATTTAAGGAAAGACATGCTACATATCTGCATTGAACTAAAAGACATTAGCGGAAAGAGACAATGACATGGTTAAATTGCATTAGCTAATATATTCCCATTTCAGCTAAGACATGCTACATATGCGTATTTCTCCTAAATCAAGCCTTGTGTAAAATGCTAACTACATGGTTACATTACATTCTCTATCTGAGCATTTAAGGTAAGACATGCTACATATCTGCATTGAACTAAAAGACATTTGCGGAAAGAGACAATGACATGGTTAAATTGCATTAGCTAATATCTTCCCATTTCAGCTAAGATATGCTACATATGCGTATTTCTCCTAAATCAAGCCTTGTGTAAAATGCTAACTACATGGTTACATTACATTCTCTATCTGAGCATTTAAGGTAAGACATGCTACATATCTGCATTGAACTAAAAGACATTTGCGGAAAGAGACAATGACGGTTAAATTGCATTAGCTAATATCTTCCCATTTCAGCTAAGACATGCTACATATGCGTATTTCTCCTAAATCAAGCCTTGTGTAAAATGCTAACTACATGGTTACATTACATTCTCTATCTGAGAATTTAAGGTAAGACATGCTACATATCTGCATTGAACTAAAAGACATTTGCGGAAAGAGACAATGACATGGTTAAATTGCATTAGCTAATATCTTCCCATTTCAGCTAAGACATGCTACATATGCGTATTTCTCCTAAATCAAGCCTTGTGTAAAATGCTAACTACATGGTTACATTACATTCTCTATCTGAGCATTTAAGGTAAGACATGCTACATATCTGCATTGAACTAAAAGTAGACATTAGCGGGGGGAAAATATATGGTTAAATTGCATCCTATAGCTGAACATTACGCTAACATTTTAAAACTACAGTGGCAATTGTCAAACTAATTAACCATGTTGTGCACAAATACTCACCAACGAGATAACCAGGGGGCATTTGTCTTTCCTCAAACTGTCTCCACATGGACAACAGAGAGAGGATGCGGGCATCATGAGAAGCCCCTCCAAAATTCGCACACACATGCATAATCCTCATCTGTGCATCACAAACATACTGCACGTTGAGGCTATGAAAATGTTTGCGATTTCTGAAGGGCGAGTCATCAATTGGAGCACGCAGCGCAATGTGGGTACAATCAATGGCTCCCAAGACATTGGGCAATTGAGCAATATCAAAGAATTCCCGCTTCAGGCGCCTCCAATCACCATCATTCTGTGGGAATCCTATGTATTGCTTACTGATACGTACCATGGCGTCCAGAAAGTTATCAAACACCCCAGAGAATGTACCTTGAGCCAGGCCATGCATGTACAGTTCTCCGGATTGAAAACTCCCGGAGGCCAGGACGTATAGACAGCTTAGCATCTTACTCATGGCGGGAACAGCAGTCCTTATTCTTATACGTGGCTCCAAATGAGGTTTAAGAAGATCGTAAAGGCCAATGAGCTGTTCGCGATCGAGACGATACTTATCATAAACCTCAAAGTCGCTCATGTTTTCCAAGGTGGGTCTCACCCTGTAGACACAAGGACCTCGAACCAGATGACCCCTTCGTCTCAGTCTGAGCCGCCGAGGCTGCCTGATTCGACCAACAGCTAGTTCGCCAATAGCAGCATCAGCAGCGTCTACCATGTCATCGTCATCCATCTTTCAAAACAGCGTAACAAGGTAAGCACTTGATCTGATGTGGATCACAAGTGATGCATTGGCCATGTTGTTTGGGGGATTTATAGTACAATTAGTCCAATGGTAGTTAGTTTGTAATGATTGCTGATTGTATTCACCTGTTTGTATGTGAGCGGCGCGAATGCTTTCACAGTGGGCGTTTATTTGTTGCTGAAATGTTATTTTCCAACAATGAATCTCAATGTGAAAGTGTCAAATATCACACATACAGTGCATGTTTGTAATGTTTGATCATATGCGTAATAAATATTTCTTAAACGCGATCTTATAGTAGCAAGCACACGTCCAGGCTAACATGAATGAAAGTGCATAGTTGCATATAATGTGCATCGAAGGTGATCGATCAATGTTGCTGCAACATTGTTTGTAAACGATAAAGTAACATCTGCCATCTGTAGTATTGTATATATAAGTGATTGCCGAGCAGTCAATATTGTATGCGTCCCTTTCAAATCGCACTAATGCTGAATAACTTCCGGCTGTCATCTGTAGTATTGTATATATAAGTGATTGCCGAGATGTCAATATTGTATGCGTCCCTTTCAAATCACACTAATACTGAATAACTTCCGGCTGTCATCTGTAGTATTGTATATATAAGTGATTGCCGAGATGTCAATATTGTATGCGTCCCATTAAAATCGCACTAATACTGAAGAACTTCCGGCTGTCATCTGTAGTATTATATATATAAGTGATTTGCTATCTGACAATATTTATTAATTGTCCCATTGAAATCGCCTTAATAATGCTGTTCCAAACTGTTGTTTATGTATATGTTGTATTGTAGTATTGAGTGTTAAAGTTCCGAAAGGGGCGGTACAGTGGTGAATCTGTGATGTGTATGGTTGAATCTTCTAATGACGTCATGATATTATTAACCTGCCTATGTAGTTCTGAAATCCTCATTGTGTTGTTGTATTTGACTACATTGTTATTGTGTGCTGAATAAAATCTAAATGTGTGCTTTGTGGTTGCGTGATGGGTGATGCGTGTTATGTACATATACATATATTGTGATTGTGTCCCACATATGCTGACTTCTATATAGCGGTCTGGCATTGTTGTTCCTTCCCATAAAGTGACATCTGTAATCTGGTGTACTGATGTTCTTGTTGTACGTAATTCCTAATGGTTTCTGGTGATGGAATCATGATGTTAAAAGTACAGTAAAATGGATCCACTTCATCCAACGTCCGATGACTGAATGACTGGTTCCTTAAGTGACATCATTCAAGATGGCGTCCCTTGAATTCTTATTGGCTGATAGAATCCTATCAGCCAATCCGAATTAAGGTAGGAAAAATCCTATTGGCTGATGCAATCAGCCAATAGGATTGAAGTTCAATCAGATTGGCTGATCCAATCAGACAATAGGATTGAGCTCACATTCTATTGGATATTCCAATCAGCCAATAGAATGTGAGGTCAATCCTATTGGCTGATTGCATCAGCCAATAGGATTTTTCCTACCTTAATTCCGATTGGCTGATAGGATTCTATCAGCCAATCGGAATTCAAGGGACGCCATCTTGGATGACGTCACTTAAAGGACCAGTCATTCAGTCGTCGGCCATGATGAAGAGGATGCTCCGCATCGGATGTCTTGAAGATGGACCCGCTCTGCTCCGGAAGGATGAAGATAGAAGATGCCACCTGGATGAAGACTTCTGCCTGTCTGGAGGTCCTCTTCTGGCCGTATAGGATGAAGACTTTGGACCCTTTGGAGGACCACTTGTGCCCAGCTGGGTGAAGGCGTCTCAAGGTAGGGTGATCTTCAAGGGGGTAGTGTTAGGTTTTTTTTAAGGGGGGATTGGGTGGGTTTTAGAGTAGGGTTTGGTGTGTGGGTGGTGGGTTTTTATGTTGGGGGGTATTGTATTTTTTTTTACAGGTGAAAGTGCTGATTACTTTGGGGCAATGCGCCGCAAAAGGCCCTTTTAAGGGCTATTTGTAATTTAGTATAGGGTAGGAAATTTTATTATTTTGGGTTTTTATTTTATTTTATTAGGGGGGATAAGATTAGGTGTAATTAGTTTAAAATTCTTGTAATTATTTTTTATTTTCTTTAATTTAGTGGTTTTTTTTCATAATTTAGTTTATTTAATTTAATTGTAATTAATTGTAGGTAGTTTAGGTAATTTATTTAATGATAGTGTAGTGTTAGGTGTAATTGTAACTTAGGTTAGGATTTATTTTACAGGTAAATTTGTACTTATTTTAACTAGGAAGTTATTACATAGTTAATAACTATTTAATAACTATTCTACCTAGTTAAAATAAATACAAAGTTGCCTGTAAAATAAATATAAATCCTAATCTAGCTACAATGTAACTCTTAGTTATATTGTAGCTATCTTAAGGTTTATTTTATAGGTAAGTATTTAGTTTTAAATTGGAATAATTTAGTTAATTGTAGTAAATTTATTTAGATTTATTTAAATTATATTTAAGTTAGAGGGGTGTTAGGGTTAAGGTTAGACTTAGGTTTAGGGGTTAATAAATTTATTATAGTGGCTGCGACGTTGACGGCGGCAGATTAGAGGTTAATAAATATAATGTAGGGTTCAGCGATGTTGGGCAGTAGATTAGGGGCTCATAAGTATAATGTAGGTGGTGGCGGTGTCCAGAGCTGCAAATTAGGGGTTAATAATATAATGTAGGTGGTGATGATGTCGGGGGCGGCAGATTAGGGGTTAATAAGTGTAAGATTAAGGGTGTTTAGACTCGGGGTTCATGTTAGGGTGTTAGGTGCAGACATAAAATACATTTCCCCATAGGAAACAATTGGGCTGTGTTAGGAGCTGAACGCTGCTTTTTTGCAGGTGTTAGATTTTTTTTCAGCCAGCTCAGCCCCATTCTTTCCTATAGGGAAATCGTGCATGAGCATGTTTTGCCAGCTTACCGCTACCATAAGCAGCGCTGGTATTATAGTGAGATGTGGAGCTAAATTTTGCTCAACGCTCACTTTTCTGAGGCTAACGCCGGCTTGCAGAAAACTCGTAATACCAGTATTGGCTTAAGTGAGCGGTAAGAAAAAAAGGCTTGTTGGCACCGCACAGCCTTACCGACAAAAACTCGTAATCTAGGCGTATGATTCCTGTAAATGCTACCCTTAGCAGTATACAATCAGCCTTTGGGGAACATCAATACTCCAACTAGGGTCTTGATGAAGACAGAATTGGAGAGTATGAGCAATAACTATGAACAGGAAATAAGCTTGCACTAGTATGTCATTCAGCTATGGAGCAACTGAAATGGCCTGATTCTAAGCACTAGCAATATTTCATCCAACACGGGTGGTAAACTGGCAAACTTTTGCAGATATAAAAACCTCAGGACTGAAATTAATCCCTGTGTATAGGGATGCACAAATAAGAATCCTAGAAGTCTATACTAGCCTTAAATTGACCGTTTGTTAATTGACAGTTTGTATAAAGGGTAAAAAACAGTGAGGAATGTTCCCATTATACAAATGGGAACCCTGACCAACATGTTTAGGGGTGTTAAATCCAGAAAAGAACTGTAAATCCCCTTGTAAAATGAACCGATTGGGGTAAAAACTCTTGACCCTGATGTTACACAGGAACTGGGATTAATTTATGTCCCTATCCTCCAAATCCTTATTTAAAGGCTGCCGCCTCAGATGGATCTTTGGCAACATGAGATGGGACCATTGGTCAAAAAGGAGGACTATGCTTCAAACAGAACAAAACTCTCACAGAGAGATTACATATGCAGCGTCGCAAAAGTCAGTGACGCCAGTGTTTATTCCAGTTTTGCTATCACATATACGGCGCCACATATAAATGTGGCCTCGTATATTTCACCCATCGCCCGCAAATTTTACTCCCATAAGCTAACATAGAACAGCGTCGCAAATCGGTATCACATATTCAGCGCAAGGACTTACGAGATGAAAATGGAGAAATGAAGAACAGTTCAAATCAGCCAATAGGGTTTCAGTAGCTCTCATCCTATTGGATGATTTTAATTTGAAGATTCAAATCAGCCAATAGGAATGCAAGGTACGCCATATTTAAATGCATTTCAACCCGTTATGGGTCTTTTTCAAGCTTTCTTTTTCATCTTAAAAAAGACCCTTAATGGGTTGAAACACGTTGCTCTTAATCCTAGAAGTGCTTTGTCCCTCTAAGGCTCCCGTAAGAATTGAGTCCAGCTACCCAGCGGCAGTAGAAGCTATTCAGATGAATATCCCGTTTATACTTCATCGCCATATTGGAATGCTCTGCTGAAGGGGTGTTGCTGTTATCGGAGGAGCTGCCACAGAGAGGAGAACACACACGTCTCGACACCGGCTTCGGTGCAAGTAAAAGTGAATACCTTTTTCTGGTATCTCTTCTGCTGTTTGATTCGGTTCTTTACTTATTCCAGATTCTTCATGTGACATTTGTCCCTTGAATTTCCCGACAAACATCATCAAGTCATCGCTTGGATATCCTCTGCTCAATATTGTTTTTATTATTTTTTATTTTTATTTTTATTATTATTATAAGTACTGTTATCTTTTCTATGTTAGCATTATTGTAGCGTTTCAACTAAACCTCATTGTTGCAATTGTATATGTATACTACACTATCCATTGCGCCTGATCAACGCATATGATACTTTGTATATCTGTATTTTATATTTTTTACTTGTATTAAATTTATGCAAATTTTGCACATCTCTTGGATCACTTTTTTGCCTAGATTTGCTATTAACACTGTAAGGTTTATTATTATTATTATTATCTCACTTGCACATATATTTTGCACTTTTTATTTGACACCATTCACTATCTATTTTAAGCTTTTATTAGCGCCTATGATCTAAGTTTTATTTGGCCCCTTTTTTGTGGCCAAATTTCTCTTATATTTCATTGCACATTTATTGAGAGGCCGGGGAGATCTTTTGTTTTCATAGGCTTAATAGTGTTTCACAGTGCAGTAACCATTATCACTTTTTTTTGTTCAAAAGTGTCACACTTTATTTAGAATGATCGCTAAAAAAGTGCCTATTTGATAGGATAATTTATAAAATGCATAACTAGGTAGAGCAATAATAAATAAAAAGTATGAATATAGAACTTTAAAAAGAAAATTATGTATTCTGGTTCATTTATGGACCCATAAGCAGACCAAAAGAAACCATTTCTATCCATAAGGTTTACCAACTGATAGATAACGTTGCTAAGGGTTATTGTATCACATAAAAGCTGCTAAATCGATATTGATGTTTAAACCCAAAGGCTGCTGGAAGTTTTTTTATTTATATATCCATTTGGTTTCAAGCTTTCTTAACTCTAGAAGCCTATTGGATTTGGAAGGGGGTACCCAGTCTATTACTTGGATTTTTAAAGACTTGGGATTACTCCCATGACAATCTAAAAAATGTTTGGAGACACTATGTTTTAAAAACTTTTTTTTTATATTATAAATGTGTTCATTCATCCTGCGTCCGATCTTTCGTTTTGTGCGGCCTATATATAATAGACCACACCAACATTCTAATAAATAAACATGGAAGTGGAATCACAATTACTTCTAAATGTAATGTTGAACGTTTCAGTAGAGTCAAAGTTTGTAAACGTTGGTGACCTATTAATGTGTTTACACATGTTGTATCTTGCGTTTGCACATTTTAAAGTACCCTTAAACTCTGCTAACCAGTCATCTTTAACCATAGTATTGCATTCTTTTTGTGTTTTCTTTGTTCGTAATTTACTAGGTGCTAATAGATTTTTGAGACTTTTTCCTTTTTTATATGTAATATTGGTTTATTATTAAAATGTGACTCCAGCAAGGGGTCTGCTTTAAGAAGGGGCCAATGTTTTTTAAAAATATTTTATAAAGTTTTTGATCCTTCATTAAAAGTCATAATGAATCTAATAGGATTAGCATTTTTTGAGTAAGATTTTATTAGTTTGTTATGAATTTTGTCCCTAAAACCTCTGTTGATTGACCTTCTTTCACGTTAAAAAATTAATTTCTATCCTTGGATATTACCTTATCTCTGGCTTCTCTTATGATTTCAGGGCTATAGCCTTTTTATAGGAATTTGTTTTCCAGGATCTGAGCTTCTATTTCAAAGTCACATGGGTGAGAACAATTCCTATTAAGTCTAAGGAATTGACTATATTGGACGTTATTTATCCAGCATTTTTTGTGTGCACTTTTTGCCTGGATGAAGCTATTGCGGTCTGTTGGGTTTCTGTTGTTCTTCACTGCTACTTTACCTTCAAGATCCTTGAATAAAATTAAATTTAAAAATTATATCTGTATTTTTGAGGATGATTTGTTGAATTGTAAATTATAATTATTATCGTTAATATACTTTAAGAAATTTTCTATTTCATCTGTCTCCCCTTTCCATAAAATAATAATATAATCTATGTATCTCCCGTATTTTAAAACATTATCAGTGTAGGGGTTGTTTTCCCAGATTAGCTCATTTTCAAAAGCATTAACTTAGAGGTTTGCATAAGAGGGGTACCCATTGCCGTTCCTTGTGTTTGTAAATACAATTTATTTTCAAATAAAAAATAGTTATATCGAAAGATAAAATTAATGTTATCTATTAAAAAACGGATGTGGTTTGTAGGCATTTGCCATTTTGAAAGTTCTTCCTTAATTGTATGTACACCCTTATCATGTGGTATACAGGGCCGCTACATCACAAGTTACCCAGCACATGTCTTCTTCCCATATTAGTCCCTCAAATTCTTTGGTCAATGTGGTTGTGTCTTTTAGATATACTTTTGTTTTCTTGACTAGAGGCTGTAAATAATGGTCTACATATTTAGAGATGTTGTTGCATATGTACCCTATCCCTGAGATCTATTTAAATCCTTAGAAAAAGTGTTATGTAAAGATGTAAAAGATTGGCAAAATTTGATACTCTATTACCCACAATGTGATCCCTAGAGGTTTAAGACTTTTTAACAGAACAGCTTTTGGACTAGAAGAAGTAGAATACACCACTGAGTGGGAATCAGCTATACAGGAATGTTCAAATAATTTTTTTAAAATTTTAATCAAATATAGAGAAAATAGATTAGAGAAACTTAAAACAGAAATAGAGGAAGTGTTGGCTAAAATACAACCCTATAAAAAGATGTATAAGTGGATTAACTGCAACAAAAGTATCCAATTTAGGGTCAACCAATTAGAACTACAAATTAATAAGCAGAAGAAATTAAGAAGGGACATCAATGATTTTAGGGAAAATAAGGTATATACATATAAAAATCAAGCAAAAGGAACTAAACCAACAAATAAGGAAGATGTAAGTAACAGAGATGCGAACAACCCCAAGTCTTCTTTTCAGACACCAGGTAAAAGATATAATAACGATCTTAAGGGGCAAGATACACAGTACAACCATAAACCTAAATAAAATCAGTATAAAACCCATTTTTTAATAGTAATGAAAAAGATAAAAATATAGACAGACCGCATTATTATAATTCCAAAATGAAGGCCCAAAACTCATATACAAAAGAATCCTTTTCATATCCCAGACAAGGTAATTATAATCAGTACCCACAATGGAGGAGAAATAGTACAAGGGATAATGAAAATAAGGTCTATAACACACAGCCCCATATACCCACTAGAAACAGGTTTGAACCTTTAAGTAATAAAACTGATATAGCGATATGGGAAACCAGAGGTGCAAGACCAAAAGAAACTAATGGAAATCATTTTTTAGGGGTAAGAGAAGAATCAAGAACCACCATACAGGGGTTAGGGCAAGAAAGGACAAGGCAAAGAAAAAGATCATTAGAAAGAGAAGAAGAGGAAATAGAGGAGGAAAACAAACAGGGAGAATAAGAAGAGATTGTCAGGCTAAAAAAGATATGTTCAATTTAGCTGGAATAGACCTAGACCTGAATGACATCAGCCTTTTACAGAAAGGTCTTAAATGTGTTCCCAAAGCCAAACCAAATAAATTTGAAATGTAAATAGACATGCATAAATTTGTACGGAAACTTACCTTAAAGAGATATTATCTCAAAAATCCTGAAAATAGGACAACACAAAACCACTATCATATCGAGTCAAGAGATTTAGGAACATTAACTATTCTTAAAAATTTTGAAAATTTGGGTAATACATCAGAAGGAGATAGTGGAAACCTTTATAGAGATAATGTTATGGAAGAACTTTTGAATATGTCTCAATATGAAACAGAACCACACATTCACCACTCTAATTTTAAAGGGAAGTCTACTTTTTACCCTGTGGGGGCACAGGGAGAACAAATTTCCATGTTTTCCAAACTAGTTTTTAAGGATATAGATGAGTCTTTTGCTAAGGGACATACTTTTTTTAAATAAGCACAATGATAATGTAACAATTTTGGAAAGAAAATTACTTCAAAAGTTGATGAGCAATGATGATATTGTGATACGCACAGCCGATAAATGCGGGGGTATAGTGATTCAAAGTAAGATTGATTACCTACAAGAAGCAGATAATCTTTTAAACGATGAGCAAACATATAAGTTAGTACCCACAGGGGACTTTATTAAAGAGCCAAATAAAATGTTGAATAAGGCTAAAATTGAGGGTATTCCAAATAACGATGATTATAAATTTTTATTCACACCTTAGTCCAATATATCTGCATTTTATCACCTTCCAAAGGTGCATAAAGACCATTTAAACCCCCCAGGAAGACCTATAGTCTCAGGAATAGGGTCCATATGCGACAACATCTCTAAATATGTAGACCATTATTTACAGCCTCTAGTCAAGAAAACAAAAGCATATCTAAAAGACACAACCACAGTGATCAAAGAATTTGAGGGACTAATATGGGAAGAAGACATGTGCTGGGTAACTTAAGATGTAGTGGCCCTTTACCACATGATAAAGGTGAACATAAAATTGAGGAAGAACTTTCAAAATGACAAATGCCTACAAACTACATCCGTTTTTTAATAGATAGCATCATTTTTATCCTTTGACATAACTATTGTTTATTTGAAAATAAATTTTATTTACAAACATGAGGAATGGCAATGGGGACCACATTTGCCCTCTCTTATGCAAACCTCTATGTTAATGCATTTGAAAATGAGTTAATCTGGGAAAACAACCCCTACACTGATAATGTTTTAAAATACGGGAGATACATAGATGATATTATTATTTTAAGGAAAGAAGGGGCAGACGAAGTTTCTTAAAGTATATTAATGATAATAATTATAATTTAAAATTTAACAAATTATCCTCAAAAATACAGATAGAATTTTATTCAAGGATCTTGAAGGTAAAGTAGCAGTGAAGAACTACAGAAAACCAATAGACCGCAATAGCTTCATCCAGGCAAAAAGTGCACACAAAAAATGCTGGATAAATAACGTCCCATATAGTCAATTCCTTAGACTTAAAGGGACACTGAACCCAAATTTTGTCTTTCGTAATTCAGATAGAGCCGGAAATTTTAAGCAACTTTCTAATTTACTCCTATTATCAAATTGTCTTCATTCTCTTGGTATCTTTATTTGAAATGCAAGAATGTAAGTTAAGATGCCGGGCCATTTTTGCTAAACAACCTGGGTTGTTCTTGCTGATTGGTGGATACATTCTTGTACCAATAAAAAAGTGCTGTCCAGAGGTCTGAACCCAAAAAAAGCTTAGATACTTTCTTTTTCAAATAAAAATAGCAAGAGAACAAAGAAAAATTGATAATAGTAGTAAATTTGAAAGTTGCTTAAAATTGCATGCTCTATCTGAATCACAAAAGAAAAAATTTGGGTTCAGTGTCCCTTTAAGAGGGATTGTACTCACCCATGTGACTGAAATAGAGGCTCAGATCCAGGAAAACAAATTACTGGAAAAAGGCTATAGCCCCGAAATTATAAGAGAAGCCAGAGAAAAAGTAATATCCAAGGATAGAAATTCATTTTTTAACGTGAAAGAAGGTCAATCAACAGAGGCTTTAGGCACTAAAATTCGTAACAAACTAATAATGCTAATCCTATTAGATTCATTATGACTTTTAATGAAGGATCAAGAACTTTATGAAATATTTTTAAAAACATTGGCCCCTTCTTAAAGCAGACCCCCTGCTGGAGTCACATTTTAATAATAAACCAATATTACATATAAAAAAGGGAAAAGTCTCAAAAAGCTATTAGCACCTAGTAAATTACGAACAAAGAAAACACAAAAAGAATGCAATACTGTGGTTAAAGATAACTAGTTAAAAGAGTGGAAGGGTACTTTAAAATGTGCAAAAGCAAGATACAACATGTGCAAACACATTAATAGGTCACCCACGTTTACAAGCTCTGACTCTACTGAAACTTTCAACATTACATTTAGAAGTAATTGTGATTCCACTGATGTGATTTATGTATTAGAATGTGAGTGTGGCCTATTATATATAGGCTGCACAAAACTTCAGACACAGGGTGAATGAACACTTTTTAGATTGTCATGGAAGTAATCCCAAGTCTTTAAAAATCCAAGTAATAGACTGGGTACCCCTTCCAAATCCAATAGGCTTCTAGAGTTAAGAAAGCTTGAAACCAAATGGATATATAAATTAAAAACCCTACAGCCTTTGGGTTTAAACATCGATATCGATGTAGCAGCTTTTATGTGATACAATAACCCTTAGCAACAGTATCTATCAGTTGGTAAGCCTTATGGATAGGAAATGGTTTCTTTTGGTCTGCTTATGGGTCCATAAAATGAACCAGAATACATCATTTTCTTTTGTAAAGTTATGTATTCATACTTTTTATTTATTATTGCACTACCTATTTATGCATTTTTATCATTTATCCTATGAAATAGGCACTTTTTTAGTGATCATTCTAAATAAAGTGTGACACATTTGAACAAAGCAATTTCCTCCAGTGGACATATTAACTTATTAGAGTTATTGATAAGTTGTATGTCAAGATTACCTATCCTTGCATATGAATGACCCATTACCATAAACAGTTGAAGGACTGGGAAGAAATAGATTAGATTTTAAATTATGCATCCTTATAACAAATCATTTTTGAGATTTATTTCAATACAAATATATATATCACCGTATCTCCATATAATAATCATAATTCATTCATTGACATAAAGAACTAGGTGATATACGATTTGGATTTACTGAAAATAACATTTAGTTTTTAATAAATGGAAACTCGTATATTGCCTGAGAGCAATTCAATTGGTTAAAGATGACACACCCATTTAGATATGTATATTTTTTGTTATGTCTGTGTCGAGAATCTTTTAAGAGGATTGTGTATTTCACCTGTACATAGAGTAGGTTCTTTATTATAGCATCTGTATTTTTAATTTAGAGTGCACACACAATTGAGCAGTATACGTCTCTTCACATTACCATCTTAGAACCTTTAGAATCTTTATACACAAGATGAATATGAAAACATCCTTTTGATGTCCTATGAAGCTTTTAGTTTTACATTTAGATTCACAAATGTAGTTGTATATGCGGTTTTATTTTATGGCATAGTAACTTTATAGTGCACTCTACATTATGAATCTGCCTAAGAATGTTTAAGTATTTTCAACAAGGCGCAATTTTTAGCAATATATTTTAATGTTTTCTAATAGGTATAGTGTAAGGTATATACCATTGATTGGAATGTTTGATTCGCTGTTATATTGTTTTGTATTGGTCTTATATGTATAAACTGTTACAGATACTATTTACTCACATTTGTAAAAAATGCGCTTTGAACTATTAGGCATCTATACAACCAACATACGACCGTTAAACGGGGGAAAGGTGCAGAGGAACCAACAGCAAACAGACTACCAGTGAATGTTTGGTAGGGTTAGACTGTCTAGCTGGTGGGGAATCTAGCACACCTGAAGTAAACTTTATCCCAAAGTTTAAAGAGTTATAGTTAGTTGTAGTAGGTGGCGCAAACCAAGTTGCTATTCCCAATGTGTCTTACTGTAAATATGTGTGATAATATGTGGGCTCAATATATGTTAATGTTTTGATGAGTACTATTTTATTTTCTCTTTCGAAAAAAAATTGGATGTCGAAACTTGTTTAAGAAATAAATATGATCCTTTATTTGATTATGGTAAATTTACCCAATACTAGTGATGCTAAAAGTACAATTAAACAAAAATTATTACAAATTCCTTCAAAGTTTAAAAAATGACACCGGTGTCTCTATGTATAAGAATGTACGTAATTTTCTAAAAAATATAAAAAATTAAATTAAAATAATATCATTGAAATCTTGCAATTTATACAGTTATAGGTTTATCACAAGTTGTAATTTCTAACAAAATGTTTGTAAATACAATATTATAGTGGATAAGACAATAGTTGCTGTACAGTTCATATAGGATACTTTGTTTCAAGTTCAGCTGTGCAATTGAGATCTTATCTTAGGTAACTATATATCAAATGTAGAGGTATGTTGGTGCGATTTTTATCACACTGTGATATAAGTATACAAATTAGTACCTTGATGTGTATCTGTTTGATATCACTTTTGTGAGATGATTGCGGTTAAATAAACGCCGCTATGCCAATGATTTGCTTTGTCGGTCAGAAACCCTTAAGAGCACGATCGGTCACTGACCGACAAAGGACAAGATAACAGAGCGGCCACGGCAACTACACAAGCATTCATATAAAAGTGAATTTTCTCGCAGCAAACAGATAAGCCCACCTAACAAGAAGAAACCAAAGCGGCATTTATTTAACCGCCAGCAGCTCATATAGAACTGCCACCAGCTTGATCTAGAAACCTAAGCAAATCATTGGCATAGCGGCGTTTATTTAACCGCAATCATCTCACAAAAGTGATATCAAACAGATACACTTCAAGGTACTAATTTGTATACTTATATCACAGTGTGATAAAAATCGCACCAACATACCTCTACATTTGATATATAGTTACCTAAGATAAGATCTCAATTGCACAGCTGAACTTGAAACAAAGTATCCTATATGAACTGTACAGCAACTATTGTCTTATCCACTATAATATTGTATTTACAAACATTTTGTTAGAAATTACAACTTGTGATAAACCTATAACTGTATAAATTGCAAGATTTCAATGATATTATTTTAATTTAATTTTTTATATTTTTTAGAAAATTACGTACATTCTTATACATAGAGACACCGGTGTCATTTTTTAAACTTTAAAGGAATTTGTAATAATTTTTGTTTAATTGTACTTTTAGCATCACTAGTATTGGGTAAATTTACCATAATCAAATAAAGGATCATATTTATTTCTTAAACAAGTTTCGACATCCAATTTTTTTCCGAAAGAGAATATAAAATAGTACTCATCAAAACATTAACATATATTGAGCCCACATATTATCACACATATTTACAGTAAGACACATTGGGAATAGCAACTTGGTTTGCGCCACCTACTACAACTAACTAAAACAGACTACCAGTGTCTCCTGACCAACCAGCTACTGAGGACTGCAGTAGGTAATCCGGAAACCTTGCAGAGACCACTGTCAGGATTGGGGTCTAACCGGCAGAGCACTTCTACGGTTAATTCAGGAGCAACAACACCACACTGTCTGACTGCTTGTTTTTACTTTTATCTAGTAAGTGCAACAATGTGTTTTGCGTGTGTATCTTTGTAATAAAACTTCACTTGAATCGTGCCTTGTGTGCCCCTTTCTCTTTTTCTATTTTCATATCAGTATACCTCTAAAACTTTAGGACTTGTTTAGGAGTCTGAAAATCAGCGCAATATTATTTAAAAATAGGCAAAATTATACATTTTTGCAAAAACACACCCAGATGAGCTATATAAATGGATCATCTACGAAACATTTATGCAATGAAAATTTAGTGTATAATGTCTTTTTAAGCATTTGCACATATTTATATTGCCATGTAGCCTTATGGACTAAAGAAGCAGCACAGATAAATTAACAGGTACACATTAGATACTTGTAAATCCATGACCAGGATAAGCAGATATTGTATATACTTTAGAAAGTAAATAAAAAATAAACATGAAAATATTCATGTCTGCATGATAAACAGATGTGCATACATATAAATTACCCATACAATATGTATAAAAGAGATACCAATAGACCTTATCTCTAAAGGATCTACACTGTAAATGAAAATATTAATGATCAATGTTCATTATCTGCATAATAAACCCTATGTGCATAGATATAAATTACACATAACATAGGTATAAAAGAGATACAAATAGATTGTATCTCTAAAGGATCTCCACTGTTGTATACAAATATGGATAAATCCTGCAGAACTATATTAGGAAATAAACCTGCAGAGTACAATGCATGAAAGGTGTATCCCTAGAAGGGTATATTCTATAGAATTGAGTACACTAATAGTATTGCAAATGCAATGTCTTGCATATCTACAGAGACAAGGGTTCTGTCTATTTAAAAAAATATTATTTGTGCTGCTGAACACGCAATGCACATAGACAGCTTTTAGCAATTTGTATATCCCAATGGTGTACAAAACCTGCTTAATTTACATTAGAGCAAATAATTTTCCAAAGAGCATGAAAAGTACAACAGTATATAAAATGCAGACTGACATAAAAAATATATGTTTACATCCCCTGGCAATGGTGGGAGTTCAATGTTTAATTGACTTAAAAATAAGTATTAATAGCGCAGACTGTTATAATAAATGATAATAGCACCATATGTCATTATGTTTAGTACAATATAAAATTGCACATATTGTAGTAAATTGGGTACACTGTAGATGTGCTGTGGTGTACAACTGCCTAAAGGTCCTAGCAAAAACACATGCTTATAGGATGTTATCAAATCTGAACACTTAGGTTATCAGCATAAGAAATATTTCACACATTTACCTCAGGAGTCCCCAGATTTATGCTTATGCTTACTTAGTTTGGGGACAGCCTCTAAACAAAATGCCCCCTAACTGATAAGTACAGGACAAATTCCTTCATGAAAGTAGACTGTTGCGGCTGATATGTATGCAAAATATGAAGTATACAATTTTCACAGATTTAAGTGACCTGGAATACTAGAACATATAAGTAATATAAACAAATATATGTAGATAGAGGGATATCAGAAAACTGACTCCTCGTTAGAGATATCAGTTGGGACATAGGCATTTTGTTTCAGATTTTACTTATAATAAAGTATGCAAAGACACTGTATATTAGTATTAGTACAGACAATTGCTGGTAGAGAGCCCTTTACACTAAGTTTACACTCCTTCAGACACTTCAATAATTACACAGTGTAGAAACCACTACAGTCCCCATATATATATTATATAGCCCTTCAGTTCCCCATGGCAGCAAATGTATGGGAACTCACCCCCTTCATTGGACTGGCAGACACTGTAAAGGTTTAAAATATGGTCCCAACTGTAGTAGTAGAGAATCTAGTTGTTGAGGCTCCATATTGAGAGAGAAAAGCCTGGGAACACTGTGGTGGTGGAGCTACCGCCAGGAGCAAAGCCGATGGCCATGTTAAAAATTTAAAACACTTTTGGTTCTTTTTAAATTAAAAACCCACATAAAAACTATCAAACACTAGTCCCCAGCCTTCTCTATAAAACAGCATATTACACTATGCAAATGCCGGTCTTCTTAAAGGGCCTTACACCTACATTTTAAAAGTGCCCCTAAAATTGCCCTTATATCTACCATAGGGCTGTAATGGGTCAGAGGCTTCACTGATAGTGTTCCCAATGATGATAGAACCTTTAGGGACCTGATAGGGAGAACAATTTGTGTCATGAGAAGAGAGTAGGTTAAGTCCTCTGGCTATGCTGTACCTGTGCCAGAGTACCTACAAATAGCCTCTGGGCTGTATGTGTGCTGTTTTAAGTCACTTACCTTAAGCAGCACACTGCTTTACCAGTCATGTCAATGTCAATGCAGCTGCAGAAGTATCCAGTAGAGAGCCCATCTAGTGCAGTTATTGAGTACCACAGAGGATTGCAGTAGGAAATACCTGAGTCCCTCAGTGGGATGAGTCCCCATGATGTCTGAGGATAGTTATGGCTGAAGTCCCATTAGGGAAATGCTGTGCAAATAAAAAGGTACTCATGTATCATTCAGCTGCTTTGAAGTTTTTCGTCTATTTTATTTGTAAATGATACTCCCAAGGGACTCTGGGACTCACATAGGTCTGAGCTCCCAATTTATAATCCATAAGCAAGTAGCTGGAACAAACTCTATTTTCAACCATCTCCTACAAGGCCAAGAACAAAACTAAGAGAGAGATGGGAGGTGGAAGGGTTTTAAAGCTCTTGTGTGGGTTCTTCTCCTCCTCCTAGTGGAGGGAAATATATCCCATATGTTATGGAGGACTGTGGACCATCATCATTTTACAAAATAAATATTATTTCTTCTTTACTTTTCATTACTTTTCTACTTTATCCATACACCCACCACTTATACCACTATTTGTTTTTTTCATATTTTTCCCCAAACCTTTTCCAGACACTTTTTTTTTTCTCTTTTTCTCCTATATCCATTATTTTTCTACAAGTTTCAATAGTTTCTCCTGTGCACTTTACTTTCTTAAATTTATCAACTCATTTGTATCTCTTTTACTTTTATTACCATCTCTTAATTTCTTATCTCAACTTAAAGTCACTTTCTCTCTTGAGGCACATCCTCTAACCAACATTTTTCTTCTACTCTTTCCACTTTTTCTCCATCTCCTTCTCTAAAACATGCCATACATTGAATACATCAAGCAATGAGTTAATTTTTAATGTTTAATATCATTTTGTTTGTATACATTCTATTATGAGTCATAATGTTAAAAAAATTAGAAACAAAGGTAACGATGTATGTGCTATAAAAATGATATATAAATATTTTAATGTTTTCATAACATAAATGTGTTATTTTTCTACATAAAAAGCCTATTTAGCAGTAAAATATGTTTATACACAATAGCCATTTTATCTTAAATGGAATGTTTTATACTCAATCTGCTTCAAAAAGCCAGGTCAAGAGTGGCACAAAAATAAAACAATGCTCTCTATCATGCATAATTGACGAATGCAAGCGAGGAAAAAGTATTTAATATATACAGTGCCACAATTTCATGATCTGTTTACTTAATGCCAGAAGTGAATCAAGATGTCACAGAGAAATGCAAGAATCAAATTATTATTATTATGTTTTGTTGATGTTAACATGGCTTCTCAAGGATTGAGACTATACTAAAAAATAACACATTTCAGTATTTAGCTGCCATGGTTTTAATAATTCATAATCACTCTGTGCCTAATAATTGTATTTCAGATGAAAACAATTTACCAGAAACAGTTTGACTGATGATTAATAGTCCCATCTCTTCAGCAGTTAAGAAAAACAAATACGTTATTACCCATATAAACATTTTTAGTGTTGAAAAGAACTCTTTGTAAACTACTAAATCAATGATGTATTTTCTTTATTTTAGTGTTTAAAATACAGTGGATGTCTTAGAAATCCTTAACTTCTTAAAGGGATATTAACTAAAGAAAGAAACAAAAAAAATCTGCTGTAGATCAAACTTGAAATGTGCATGGGTGCATTTCAGTTTTAAAATTTTAATTTTTGCAAAACACTTCCATTAGTTTTGGGAAAACGTTATTTCTGTTTCTCAGCTGTGAGTGCTTGTACACCAGCATTCAAATACACCACCATCTTAGAAAGTCAGCAGTGATTTGTATGAAACAAATTAAAGGGACAGTCTACACCAAATGTGTTATTGTTTAAAAAGATAGATAACAACTTTACTACCCATTCCCCAGCTATGCAAAAACAACAATGTTATTTTAATATACTTTATAACATTTAAAACTCTAAATGTCTGCCAGTTTCTAAGCCACTACAGACAGCCTCTTATCACATGCATTTCCATTAGCTTTTCACAACAAGAAACTGCAAATTCATGTGTGGCATATAGATAATGTTGTGCTCACTCTTGTGGAGTTGTGCATGACACAGAACTAATTTACTAAAGTGCAAGTCAATAGATAATAAATAAATAGGAACAAGGAGAGTGAAGGAGAATCGGTACAGCTTGGTGCATTTTCCAAAATACGACTTTATTTGCAGTTAAAACAGCAACTCCAACGAAACACACTTGGAACAGTCAACAAAAAGGCACAGGATGGTGGTCACTACTGCTGACATGTTTCAGCTTCCTACGCCGTAGTCATTGCTATGCATTGCTATGACTACGACATGGGAAGCCAAAACGCGTCAGCAGTAGTGACCACCATCCTGTGCCTTTTTGTTGACTGTTCCAAGTGTGTTTCATTGGAGTTGCTGTTTTAACTGCAAATAAAGCCGTGTTTTGGAAAATGCACCAAGCTGTACCGATTCTCCTTCACTCTCCTTGTTCCTGTTTATGCTAAGCCAATGAGGGAGACCGGTTACGTTACTTCAGGTCGAGCCCCCTCACCCACCCAATAGGATACAGAAGAGGGTTTGTACAGTGACGTCAGACGCAGAGTTGGAGTTGGCCGTATGGTCTCACACACTATCAAGGATCCCAGGACGATTGAGCAGGGGAAGCTAACGGTAGAGCCGGAGTTACCGATATCGGTGGATTTATGCGCTCCCCCAGGACCGAGCACTGAAGCATTGATGAGTGAGTAAATCCGTTATTTAGGCTAACCGCTTTACTGTTATTCCATGTTTACCTGTTGAAGTGTGGGTGAGGAGGGGAGCTGTGTCCGTGGTTCACACAGAAAGGAGACATACCTTGCTGTTTTGAATAAATAAATAGCCCTGAGATAAGGGGGCAGTCTGCAGAGGCTTAGATACAAGGTAATCACAGAGTATATTAATATAACCATGTTGGCTGTGCAAAACTGGAGAATGGTAATAAAGGGATTATCTATCTTTTTAAACAATAAAAATTTTGGAGTAGACTGTCCCTTTAAGTCTTTACAGGCAAAATACTCACCACCAATATTGATCAGAGATCTCTTATTTTGAAAGCTAGAGAAACTGAAAACCTTGTTCCTTTAAATATTATGAAGGCCCACTAGTCACATGTAAACACTTGCTTACTGGGCTAACTTAGCTCAGCATGCTAAGGCACTGTGGCTGAGCTCTGTAGCAACCCAAGGGTTGCAGGTTCAATACCCAGCAAGGCCCACTCAACCTTTCATTCTTCTGAGGTCGATAAAATGAGCAGCACCTTGAGACCCTTACGGGTGATTAGCCGTGCTTTACAAACACCAAATACATACATACATAATGACCTTACCAAAGAATGAGTATCAGTCAGAAACTTGTTTTGAGTTCATGCTTGGTTTATATAAGTAAGGTAAGAAATTAAAGTTGTAGCATATTGCTAGACTCTATAGTTTTTCACTAAAATCCAAACTCATATCCCATCTAAGGTCCCTCCTTTTGAACTGTTCCTTTTGTAGATTGTGATACCTTTTAATGGACCAACAAAAGCAAGGTTTTTTTTTTAATTCCATAAGCTTTTAAGACCTCATGGGTCTCTTCTTCAGATGTAGAACCTTTGAACTGAAATGTTACTTAGTAGTTACAAAGTAACGCCTAGATTTAGAGTTCTGCATTAGCCGTCAAAACCAGCGTTAGGGGGTCCTAACGCTGGTTTTGGCCGCCCGTTGGTATTTAGAGTCAGTCAGGAAAGGGTCTAATGCTCACTTTCCAGCCATGACTTTTCCATACTGCAGATCCCCCTACGCCATTTGCGTAGCCTATCTTTTCAATGGGATCTTTCTAACGCCGGTATTTAGAGTCTTGGCTGAAGTGAGCATTAGAAATCTAACTACAAAATTCCAGCCGCAGAGAAAAGCCAGGAGTTAAGAGCTTTCTGGGCTAACGCCGGTTCATAAAGCTCTTAACTACTGTGCTCTAAAGTACACTAACACCCAAAAACTACCTATGTACCCCTAAACCGAGGCCCCCCACATCGCCGCCACTCTAATAATTTTTTTTAACCCCTAATCTGCCGACCGCACACCGCCGCAACCTACTTTATCCCTTTGTACCCCTAATCTGCTGCCCCTAACACCGCCGACCTCTACATAATATTTATTAACCCCTAATCTGCCCCCCCCCAATGTCGCCGCTACCTTACCTACAATTATTAACCCCTAATCTGCTGATCGGACCTCACCGCTACTCTAATAAATGTATTAACCCCTAAAGCTAAGTCTAACCCTTACCCTAACACCTCCCTAAGTTAAATATAAGTTTTATCTAACAAAATAAAATAAATCTTATTAAATAAATTAATCCTATTTAAAGCTAAATACTTACCTGTAAAATAAACCCTAATATAGCTACAATATAAATAATAATTATATTGTAGCTGTTTTAGGATTAATATTTATTTTACAGGCAACTTTGCATTTATTTTAACCAGGTACAATAGCTATTAAATAGTTAATAACTATTTAATAGCTACCTAGTTAAAATAATTACAAAAGTACCTGTAAAATAAATCCTAACCTAAGTTACAATTAAACCTAACACTACACTATCAATAAATTAATTTAAATAAACTACCTACAATAATTTACAATTAAACCTAACACTACACTATCAATAAATAAATTAAATACAAATACCTACAAATAAATACAAATAAATACACTAACTAAAGTACAAAAAATAAAAAAAGAACTAAGTTACAAAAAATAAAAAATAATTTAAAAACATAAAAATATTACAACAATTTTAAGCTAATTACATCTCCTCTAAGCCCCCTAATAAAATAACAAAGCCCCCCAAAATAAAAAAATGCCCTACCCTATTCTAAAATAAAAATTGAAAAGCTCTTTTACCTTACCAGCCCTTAAAAGGGCCTTTTGCGGGGCATGCCCCAAAGAATTCTGCTCTTTTGCCTGTAAAAAAAACATACAATACCCGCCCCAACATTACAACCCACCACCCACATACCCCTAATCTAACCCAAACCCCCCTTAAATAAACCTAACACTAAACCCCTGAAGATCTTCCTACCTTGTCTTCACCATGCCGGGTATCACTGATCCGTCCAGAAGAGGGTCCGAAGTCTTCATCCTATCCGGCAAGAAGAGGTCCATCATCCGGCTGAAGTCTTTATCCAAGGGGGGCTGAAGAGGTCCATCATCCGGCTGAAGTCTTTATCCAAGCAGGGGTTGAAGAGGTCCATCATCCGGCTGAAGTCTTCATCCAAGCGGGGGCGGAGGAGGTCCATCATCCGCTGAAGTCTCTATCAAGCGGCATCTTCAATCTTCTTTCTTACGGATCCATCTTCATCCCACCGACGCGGAACATCCATCCTGGCCGACGACTTCCCGACGAATGACGGTTCCTTTAAGGGACGTCATCCAAGATGGTGTCCCTCGAATTCCGATTGGCTGATAGGATTCTATCAGCCAATCGGAATTAAGGTAGGAAAATTCTGATTGGCTGATGGAATCAGCCAATAAGATTCAAGTTCAATCCGATTGGCTGATCCAATCAGCCAATCAGATTGAGCTTGCATTCTATTGGCTGTTTTGATCAGCCGGATGATGGACCTCTTCAGCCCCCGCTTGGATAAAGACTTCAGCCAGATGATGGACCTCTTCAGCCCCCGCTTGGATAAAGACTTCAGCCGGATGATGGACCTCTTCTTGCCGGATAGGATGAAGACTTCGGACCCTCTTCTGGATGGATCGGTGATACCCGGCGTGGTGAAGACAAGGTAGGAAGATCTTCAGGGGCTTAGTGTTATGTTTATTTAAGGGGGGTTTGGGTTAGATTAGGGGTATGTGGGTGGTGGGTTGTAATGTTGGGGGAGGTATTGTATTTTTTTTACAGGCAAAAGAGCAGAATTCTTTGGGGCATGCCCCGCAAAAGGCCCTTTTAAGAGCTGGTAAGGTAAAAGAGCTTTTCAATTTTTATTTTAGAATAGGTTAGGGCATTTTTTTATTTTGGGGGCTTTGTTATTTTATTAGGGGGCTTAGAGTAGATGTATTTAGTTTAAAATTGTTGTAATATTTTTATAATGTTTGTAAATTATTTTTTTATTTTTTGTAACTTAGTTCTTTTTTTATTTTTTGTACTTTAGTTAGTATTTATTTGTAGGTATTTGTATTTAATTTATTTATTGAAAGTGTAGTGTTAGGTTTAATTGTAACTTAGGTTAGGATTTATTCCTAAAATAGCTACAATATAATTATTATTTATATTGTAGCTATATTAGGGTTTATTTTACAGGTAAGTATTTAGCTTTAAATAGGATTCATTTATTTATTAAGAATTATTTTATTTCGTTAGAATAAAATTATATTTAACTTAGGGGGGTGTTAGGGTTAGGGTTAGACTTAGCTTTAGGGGTTAATACATTTATTAGAGTAGCGGTGAGGTCCGGTCGGCAGATTAGGGGTTAATAATTGTAGGTAGGTCGCGGCGATGTTGGGGGGGCAGATTAGGGGTTACTAAATATAATATAGGGGTCGGCGGGGGTTAGGGGCAGCAGATTAGGGGTTCATAGGGATAACGTAGGTTGCGGCGATGTACGGAGCGGCAGATTAGGGGTTAATAGTATAATGCAGGGGTCAGCGATAGTGGGGGCGGCAGATTAGGGGTTAATAAGTGTAAGGTTAGGGGTGTTTAGACTCGGGGTTCATGTTAGGGTGTTAGGTGCAGACTTAGGAAGTGTTTCCCCATAGGAAACAATGGGGCTGCGTTAGGAGCTGAACGCTGCTTTTTTGCAGGTGTTAGGTTTTTTTCAGCTCAAACGGCCCCATTGTTTCCTATGGGGGAATCGTGCACAAGCACGTTTTTGAAGCTGGCCGCGTCCGTAAGCACCGCTGGTGTTGAGAGTTGCAGTGGCGGTAAATATGCTCTACGCTCCCTTTTTGGAGCCTAACGCAGCTCTTCTGTAAACTCTAAATACCAGCGGT
Source organism: Bombina bombina (assembly GCF_027579735.1). Taxonomy (NCBI): domain Eukaryota; kingdom Metazoa; phylum Chordata; class Amphibia; order Anura; family Bombinatoridae; genus Bombina; species Bombina bombina. The sequence goes on along the minus strand of NC_069501.1, from coordinate 904,611,205 downwards.
ATTTAAAAGGTGCGGGGGGAAAAAAGCATGCATAGCTAACGCACCCCTTTGGCCGCAGATCTCTAAATCTATTGTTGAAAAAAAATTAAGTTGAAAAAAATACTCAAGTCCAACAAGTATAATCTTTCACACATTCCTGTTATTATTATGGATCCAAAATAAGGCAAAAAATTAATAAATAAAAATTTGTACCTCAAAGGAAAAAAAATCCTTCTTGACTAAAGTGGCAATCAGATTTCTCATTGAATTAACAAAGAAATATACTGTCAATGCTGTTATATCCCTTTATAAAAGTTAGTATTGACAGTATTGTAGCTTTTTAATCCTTAGAGAAATCTGATTGCCATATAAAAGAAAGATTATGTCCCCCTTTTTAATATCCCTTTCACTGCTATTAACATAGAGATAACTGATTTATCTTTCTATATTAGTAACACAAATAGCAAATTGATAATTCCCCTCTGTCTTGCAAGTAACATAACACAGTGGTATTTAACATTAAAACCTCCAGAAACATAGAACGCCCATTCCACTTGTTACATATAGTGCATTTTTAATAAATTCTCAATCTGCAGATAACACACAAAAAATAATAATTAAAGGGACATGAAACTAACTTTTTTTCTTTTATGGTTTAGTCAGAACATACATATTATTAAATTACTTTCCAATTTATTTATATAATCCATTTAGCTTCATTCTTTTGGTATCCTTTATTGAAGGAGCAGTGATGCACTACTGAGAGCTTGCTGAACACATTGGTAAACCAAAGAAAAGAGGCATATATGTGCACCCACCAATCAACAGCTAGCTCCCCAGCCTCATGAGCCTACCCTTGGTATACTTTTCAGAATACCTAGGTATGAAGCAAATTAGATAATAGAGGTAAATTAGAGAATTATTTAAAATGGTATCCTCTATCTGAATCATGAATGAAGTGTTGTTGTTTTATCTCTGTTAAAGGGACAGTCCTACACCAGAACTTTTTATTGTTTTACAAAGATAGATAATCCCTTTATTACCCATTTCCCAGTTTCGCATCAAACCAACACATTTATAATAATATACTTTTAACCTCTGTGATTATCTTGTATCCTAAGCCTCTGCAAACTGCCCTTTTTCAGTTCTTTTGACAACCTTGCAGTCCTAGCCACTCAGTGCCTGGCTCCCAGATAACTTCTCGTGCGACGAGCACAGAGTTATCTATATGAAATATGAACAACACCCCTCTAGTGTGAAAAACTGTTAAAATGCAAATCTGAAAGAGGTGGGCTTCAAGGTCTAAGAAATTAGCATAGGAACCTCAAGGTTAGCTTATCAACTAAGAATACCAAGAGAAAAAAACAAAATTGGTGATAAAAGTAAATTGGAAAATTGTTTAAAATTACATGCTCTATCTGAATCATGAAAGTTTATTTTTGGCTTAGACTGTCCCTTTAACCCACATTCTGATAGTAGCAGGCAGCAAAGTAATAATTAGCAATCACTCACTGCTAGTAAGTAGGGCACATTGATCACTAAAGACACAGCCATTTAACCACAGCTGCAGCACTTTCTTCCCAATTCCCTAAACCATACCTCGCAACCACTAAGCAGGGTAAAGAAGCAGAAGCAGTCAAGAAATTAGAGAAAGAGTGACTTTATGGGGGAGGTAACTACCATAATGTCCCTAGTGAGCCCCTACAGAAACTCTAATGACATTTGAATGTTTAAAGGGCAAGACCAAGAAAATCCCTCCCTGGCAGCACCACCATTATGTTAAAGGGGACAGTCAAGTCCAAAATATCTTTCATGATTCAAATAGGGCATGTAATTTTAAACAACTTTCCAATTTACTTTTTTTGCTTTGTTCTCTTTGTATTCCTTACTTGAAAGATAAAACCTAGGTAACCTCATATGCTATTTTTCTTAGACCTTCAAGGCCGCCTTTACTCTGAAAGCATTTTGACAGTTTTCAACCACTATAGGGCTTTAGTTTATGTGTGTTATATAGTTAACATTGAGCTCACATACGTGAAGTTAGCACTGATTAGCCTAAAATGCAAGTCTGTCAGAAGAACTGAAATTAGGAGGCAGTTCTTCAGAGGCATAGATACAAGGGTAATCACAGAGGTAAAACGTGTATTATTATAAACTGTGTTGGTTATGCAAAAACTGGGAGAATGGGTAATAAAGGGATTATCCTATCTTTTTAAACATACAACTATTCTGGTATTGAATGACACACTAATTTTGATATTTTGATTTGGTAGCTTGTTTGGTTGATGCTTTCTAGATTGCTATAAACATTCACTATGGGAGATGTATGTAGCTACTATTTTATGCATAGCGAACCTATCTAGCAGGTGCATCAACAAAAGTATTCCCTTCACCATATTTTTCTTTCATTGGACTCATGTAGAGTTATTTTTTTTAGATTATTAATACATTTTTCAATAATTGTTATTTTTTTACAAAATAGTTTGCAAATAGTTTATTACCTTTAACAATAAAAATTTTTAGGAAGCTGTGATAAGTTCAAAAGTATCATTGAAATGATAAAACTAATGGTGCACTTCCCTGTAATCATAATTCCAACAATAAGTTCTCAAACATCTGATAAATTATAACCAACTGAAAAATTGATACTTTAATCCTGAATCCTAAAACTAACATACTACCCCCAATAAATCATTTGACCTATACCCTCAGGGTAATTCACAGCCTTAGGACATGACATTCTCTTGACCAACTAGGTGGGTAATATTTAATATCATTTTGTTTTGGTTTTATAGTAGTGAGGTCTCTCCTTTCAGCCAAGATCCACAGGAACTGATGCATTTTCTTAAATTGTTTAGGTCATGGCTCATAAATACTGTCCTCTTGGGAAAAATACAAGTTTGCAGACATGCAAAAAAGTGATCAGTGAATGTCAAGTATTTCTTTTTTTAACAATTGACTGTGAAAATATATATTAACTGTTGAATATCCCTGTGAATATTGAAATATGAAAATCATCTTCAAATTTAGTTATTTGAATATCAATGCTATGGTCAAGTCATAGATTTTTTTTTTCTAAATTGGATGTCAAATGTTGAAGAAATCTTTTATACTCAATTAGACCAAATAAATGTGTCCGGAAACTCATTATTTATAACAAATATGCAGATCTTCCACTAGGAAGGCATAAACATTACATCTATAAAACTTTATAGTCACCCCACAGCTATGTTGGTTACAATTGTGACTACTAAGACCCAGACTAAACACTTGATCATCTAATCATGTTGGCAATTCTGGTTTTGTTTTATACATTTTGGAAGTTATCTTACATATTATTATTACTTTCTGTTTGAAAAGGAAAGTCTATATATATTCTTTCCCAAATATCGTTTTTTTTATATAATGCCTTTATAGAAAGGGTAATATTATCCCTTCAAACAAATTATAACGGCTGGCCATCCCTGTTTCATACTTTCATTAGTTCTTTGCACATCATGATAACAACAGATGATTCCCAATCAAAGCTCTAACCACTAAGTGACCATTCTTAATGTTAAGAGAAGGTCACATGCAAGATAAGATATGGTTGTCTAGAATGGAAATTAATATGCAAATGATTCATCATAAAATCTCCAGATTCCTCACACTTTTAGATATGCTCTTGTTCATTTTAATATATTTCCTAACATGTGTTTTAGATCAATTAACCCCTCAATGCATAAAAAAGGTATACAGAAACCTGCTTAGGGATTCTCTTGGTGATGTAAATATATATATCCATATTCCACAATAGACTTTCTGTCAAAACATTTTTGGCAGAATCATAATTTTGCACAGACAAATCCTCTGAGATAAAACACGGGGCACTGAAAGAGAATTAAAAGATATATGATAAGTCAATTGCAACTACCCTTCTGTCAATGTAACCTGCCGTAACGACTTGAACACAATTTAAGAGTATTATTAATGAAATATGCTTTTTCCCACATGGATTATTGGAAGACAGACATGCTGGAGGTTCTACTCTTAATCAAAAACATTAATTTTCTTTTATTGATTATCTTGACCCAAAAATAATAATAATTAATAATAGAGAGTTCAACTTGTACCTGTAGTTTTACAATATCAAGTGATTTCTATAATGATGTTGCAATAATCTAACACCTGGATCTTAGTTAATGTATTACATTTATTTAAAAATGATAATTTCAAGTTACTGGCTTTTCATTTAAATAAATCTTGCATTTTTTAAAGCGAAAATATGCTATAGACAAATATTGCACTACGAAACTAACCAAAGCTAATAAAAAATAAATAGTAGGTAACAATAATGTTTCTTTGCCAAGTGTATTTTAATGAAGTGTGCAATTTTGAATTCAGGAATAAAATACTGAGTATAAGTATTGTAATATTATTCCATGACACAGTCAAATGACATAGTAATTTACTCATCAGTCAAATGTCAAACAGGATGATCCCAGAGCATTTTTAGTTATACTAATGTGCATTTCATATATGCTGGTTCTTTCTGACAGTAACAGCTATAGTTATTATTTAAAGGTAACTTTATTCATTTTTTTTCTCTCAAAAGAAATCTGTGTAGAAATTAAATATTCTGGAAAATGTCAGAGAATAACAAAAATAACTTTTTTCATATCACATAAATACGTTTTTCGGAATCTTTTCAGTAGTTAGTGATGATATGTTACTATGCAAACCCTAATAGCCATACTTTACCAGCTAAAAGTAGTTTATGGCTCCATTTTAGTACCAAGTTTCCATGGGGTAGATTTATATAGTCGAATCATGTCTGCCCTGCATCACTAAATGGCAACAGAATATGCACATTGCACAAGCTGCCCCCTGCAGATTCGCGGCCACTAGTAGGGGGTGGCGAGTCGGGCGGATTGATGTCTGCCGCCATCAGAGGAGGCGTACAGTTAAGGAGCAGTGGTGTTAAGACTCCTATTTCCGGTGAGCCTGAATGCTCACGGGCGGAAACAGTTCGATTCAGGGCCATTCGGGCTTGTTAAATCGGCGCCCCTTGTGTGCAGTCGGTCTTTTCATGTAGGTGTTAGTTATCTTTGTGTTAACCCTTCCATCTGATGTTGCATTTATCGAAAATCATGCCATAACAAGGTTTTCTGCAATAGTTACCCAACCTAACACTATAATATTTACATTTAACCTCTGCAATTCTTATCTGTAATCATCTCTAGAGAGAAACAAAAACAAAGACACATTGGGGGATATTATTTAAAGCGTCAACTGATATACACTCGAAAACCCGCATCATATTTGACGCGAGATTGATCCGCTGTAGTTAACAAAGCATCAAGATCGTCAAATGTTGAAATGTGTGATGAACTATATGCTCCCGTGATCTCAATCCGACGCAGATCGATACTTGCGTCATTACAGATGTTTTAAATTCACATTCGACTCTATTTGACTCTTTTCCCAATTTATCAAACATTTAACAGGTTTCGCTCGCATCTATTCTGATGCAGAGTACCTAGTTTTCAATCTGCCACCCCTTGAGGCTGCGGATGCCATAGAAATCAATGGGAGTTTGAAAACACAGAAAGCTTACGTTCGATGCTGCAATAAAATGAAGTATATTACATAATAAAAGTAAATTAGAAACTTTATTAAAGTTGTATACCCTTTCTAAATCAAACAATATTATTGCTCCAAATTTGGTGCACTAGTAGATATAGGGATAAAAATGAAAAATACATTACTACTTATTGATTATGTTACAACTTTGTCTCTCATTACAAAGCAAGGGGACAATATTATTTCTCCAAATGTTTGTAAAGTTTTGTCCCAAACTTGTTGCACTAATAGATATAGAGATAAAAATGAAATAAATACACAACATAATATAGCAGACTTCCTTTTTATTTTTTTGGAAAAATCTATTTGCACCATGTTTAATCCATGTCCCACTCTCCACTTCGCAACAAATTTGACGCAACACTTTTTTGCACCAATTATGACGCAAACTCCTAAACAACCGACCACATAGGGAATTTTTCAACCACTTTTGATTGGTATATGCATAATCACATGATTTATGACATCAGCCAATCTGATTCAATATACATTTTAAACTATCACTAATGAATCAAATTGCTTGATACTTGTGTCATTGATCACTCATCAGAACTTGTAAGTGCCATTTGTTATATTGTGTATTATACTTTGAAAGTATGTATATGTGAAATTAGTATTAAAGATAAACATTGATGCTGACATTAAGAGACACAGTGTAATATTTTAGACAATGATATTTAAAATTCAAATTGATGTTTGATTCAATATAATAATAACTAGTATTTATATAGCGCCTTTCTCTCAGTGGGACTCAAAGAGCTTTTTCAGCACTCGCCAATTAACCAAATATGCAGCTGAATAGTAATAGTTGTTATTATTACACAATTTATTGGTACGCATTTTATCGACCTTGGAGGCATGAAGGACTGAGTCGGCCCTGCCGGGACTTGAACCTGTGACCTTGGATCTTTTAAACAGGCTTTTTTTGTAGTCAGGGAATTTACTAACTGAGCTACCTCATTGGCTGATAGTTCAACAGTATAGCCCACCTAACATTAAACTGTCATGATTCAGATATAGCAGAAATTAAAATCACCTCTTTACTGTCCATGCTATTTTCAGTGTATTTCTTCCTTCTCTTGAATTTCTATTTCAGTAAGAAATGTTATCTTATATGCCAGCCCATTTGTGTAGGGGTGGTTTTTAAAACTAGATTGCAACTGGCCCCAGTTCTTAAAATATCCATTGATTGCAAATAAATACATATGATACCCTGATTACATGTTATATTCGCAATTATTCCTGCTCAGAATAATAATACATTTACACTATATACATATAATAGTATAAATAAACACAGAGATATGAAAGACAAACATTGATTTAGAACCAAAAAAAGGAATTTAGGTAGATGTAAATATGTTTGCAAAAGATTTCATGACATAAAACACACATACATACACATATATATATATATATATATATTTATATATATACTATATAGTATTATATATATATATATATTATATATATATACACACACAAGTATGTGCAAAGATATATGTACAAATTCTAGCATAATCATTTATAAAAAAAAAAACATGAGATAAAAGCATATCATGACTTCTAGAAATACAAATACACATTAATTTATGTGAAAGTATCATATAAAAAATAAATATAAAAATAACTTTCTATGAGATATTGTTTGTTGAGGGTATAAAGATAAGCTATCCTCTTGGACATTAACAGATGAAAAATAAAAGATTAGCGATTAGAGAAATGTGCTTGTTCATGGACAGTAATGAAATGGTGTAAATAAAGTTTGGAAAAAACAGAATAACCTTAACATTGATGACTATTAGTTAACAACAGTCCCATGCTCATCGCGCCGTACTTGACGTGCGTGTTTTTGATGTTTTTTTGATAAATGAGGGGCATCTATGTGGATCGGCCGGCCAACGATGTTGATGGTGATGTCTGGCGAGCGTATTGACGCCGGCGAATGCACCGATATTGACGCTTTGATAATTATCCCACATTGAATTCATTAAAAACTTAAATTAAAATTGTTTTTCTTGTTTTATTACATTTTTAAATGTATTGATAAATGTAATATTTAGTGCTGCCCTAGGCATATGCTTAGTTAGAATTATGGAGATATGTTCTTGATTATATTTTTATAAGTAAACACATATTAATATTTAAATAGGAGCATAACTCCAACTAGTCCTATAACTGGGCCACCAATAAATATTACAAATAACAAAAAACTTATAAAGTGAAATGCCTTGCATTGTTTGAAAACTTTACCCATTCCAATTGAAAAGAGGCCTCAAAAAGATTAATTTTCCTTTTTTACACCTAGTTGAGCATGCCGTAATGTTTGAGACCTTATCAATAGCTTCCAACAGTGATCTAATTGTTTGACCTGTCAATAGGAACCTGGTATAACCTTTGCACTTTTTCGGCTTACTATTATTTTCTTAGGCCAGCTGCCGTTAATGATGGAAAACATGCCATGTATACTGTTAATAAATGTAATGGTTAACGGACAGCAGTTTTTTTTTCTTGTTACCCCGTTACAAACTCAAGAAAACCCAATTGCAGCTCAACTGAAACAAGGCCATAGTTAGAAAAAAACAAGAAATACTCTTGCACGCTTTTATATCTTGATAGATTTCCTTTGGGACACAATTTTAGTGTTAGATATAGTTTTCTAAATTCAGGGATTTCTTTTTACACTAGTATTCCTGAACACAGGTACAAAAAACATTTTTAATGTTATGATACAAATAAAGAGAAATCAGCACATAGTGAGTGAAATATAACTCATGGATCCCCCTTTCTGTACTTGATATCATTCCATACAAACTGCATCTGGACTATTTCCCCTATGGTACACTATAATTGACCAACTTCTTTTTAAGCACCTGTTAAACTGGATACGTTTGTCTTTAGTTGTTCTAGTAATATATATTGTAGATGGTACCTTTCATCATCTAATGCATTATATTTTACTATTCTATTTTATCTGGAACTATGGCATTTCTTTTATTGCAGCTGTACATTTTACTTAAAGGGACAGTTTACTCAAAAATGTTCTCCCCTTTAATTTGTTCCTAATTATCCACTTTACCTGCTGGAGTGTATTAAATTGTTTCCAAGTATTTCCATTAAACTTATATTGGCATTTGAAATAGTTTATTTAGCCTGTGCTTTCCCTACCCATGCTGAAAGTTTTTGGCCTCAAGGCCAAGCTGTGTTAACACAACCAGCAGAAGAAATTACACTCCAAGTGGGTTATAGAAGAGATAAGGTAATAACATTTTAATTTTCCATTGTTCTCTCCAAGTATTGGTAATTGGTTTATGAACAGATATAAGATAAAGAAGCAGGTATATGTACACCATGTGATAAAGTAATGAGATCTGATTATACCTACAAGCTCAACCCATTTTATTAGGTTGTGGCTTCAAAACACAAAATCAACTAATTCATATACACAAATAAGCCTTAAAAAAAGCAAATCTCATACATTTTATTCTCTGCAGCTGGTAAAAAAAGTAATTGGAAACACATTAAGGGAAAAACAATTTTATAGTATACTGTCCCTTTAACACAACACATTTCTCTATCTGTTATACACTATTTAGCTTTTTGAATAAAGGTATAATATTTTTTTAATTATAGAAGTAAAGCTTTGCAGTGTGTTTTCTTATGGCCCAAGTACCCCAGGGTTAAATGTACCATAGGCTAAGAAACTAGGTTAGAAATAGAATATATGTAGAACCTGATGTTAGGCTTCAATACGTTTGTTAGTTGTTTTTCCATTGGTGTCATATATGTCTTACTAGGGAATTACATGCACAAGAAACATCTGAGAGAATGATTTTACCAATATGACTACATTTTGCTTCCTTTCAATCCTAGATTGTGTTACTTTGAGAACTGATTGCATCTCTACTATTTATGTACCTGTTGAGTGTAAGCATCATTAACAAATTGTGACTTTTGACTACATATATGCACAATGTTTAGTTTAGCACAACTTAAAAAAAACCAAGGTATGTCTAGGTTTCATTCTCTTTGTGGCTGCTATAGATATTAGCTCTAGAGGAGGCTGCAAATTTATATTTAGCTTGGCCTTATTGCTTTTTGTATATAATTTGTTCTAACCTACTGTAGGTGCCTGTTGAAGTTAAATCATACCATTTTTATTTGCTCTCTCCATACTAGATGTAGGATTTCAACCAAAAAGTAACGCTTCTATATCAACATGCAGATAGGTTATCATGATGCAGCGACTTTGGTAGACTTTTTGCACTCTTCTTCTCGTTCTATGTTTGGGTTTCAACTTGCAAGTATTTTTTACTTGAGATTACTTATTACTAATCACAGTATATACAATGAGTGCTAAAAAATGTCATAATAGTGATTACAATAATGATACATATGTATGAAAACATACTATTTCATATTACATCCAAAGGTAGCCCAAAATATTCAAATTATTACAGATATATCTATTTAAATGAATTCCTAACAGAAATAGAGCAAACACGTAGCAAAACTCCATTGACCAAAAATTCAACTTTCTCAGCCAATGAAATATTGCGATCTCAATCCGACACAGATCGATGCTTGCATCATTACAGATGTTTCAAATTCAGATTTTACTCTATTTGACCCTTTTCCCAATTTATCAAACATTTAACATGTACCGTCGCGTGTATTCTGAAGCAGCGTACAACATTTTCAATCTGCCACCCTTGAAGTCGTGGATACCATAGAACTCGATAGGAGTCTGAAAACACAGAAAGCTTATGTTCGATGCTGCAAGAGAATGAAGTATATTACATAATAAAAGTAAATTAGAAACTTTATTAAAATTGTATACCCTTTCTAAATCAAACAATATTATTGCTCCACATTTAGTGCACTAGTAGATTTTGGGCTCCATGTACGAAGCAGCAAAAGCTGCTCCGGAGCCTTTGCGAGGCAGGCTCGCATATGCAAGCCTGCTTCCCGCAATGTAAGAAGCAGCGGTCATTAGACCGCTGCTTCCTACACCCTACGCCACCTCTTAGCTGGCGAAGCAAAATCACAGAGAGCACTCTCGGTGATTGACAGGCGGGCATTGCACACTCCGATTAGTGTGTAATGATACATAAACAGATCCGCTGCCCATGTGTAGCGAAGGCGGGCGGACAGCTTCGAGTTGAGAAGCTGTCCGCCCGCCATTTAGTACATGGCGCCCATAGGGATAAAATAAAAAATTTACAATAATGAATTATGCTACAAATTTGTCTCTCATTGAAAAAGCAAGGGGACAATATTATTTCTTCAAATTTGTTGAAAAGTTTTGCCCCAAACTTGTTGCACTAATAGATATAGAGATGAAAATGAAATAAATACACAACATAATATAGCTAACTTCCTTTTTTTGGGGGGAAAAATCTACGTGCACCATGTTTAAGCCATATAATACAAGTTCCACTCTCTCCGTTTCGCACCAATTTTGACTCAACACTTTTCACACCAATTATGACGCAAACTCCTAAACAACCCACACACTAGTGAATTAAAGATAAACATTGATGCTGACATTAGGACACTCCTACCATTCACAATAGCCAATAATCATTTCTTTTTCCAAGACCCTTTTTAAATGTTAACATGAATAAAAGATGACATTTTTTACATCCTTCACAAAATCACACTATTTAAACAATGTACTTAATTTAGCATCTCCGCCCTTGTCCGCCCAGCATCATGGATAGTGGGCAGCAATACACTACCCTCTGCTCATTTGCAAGCAGGGGCTGTTAATCACCACAGTCGGAGTAATCCAGGGGGTTTGAGAAACGTCACTTAAAAGTTGGTTTAGTAGGTTTCTTAAAGGGACAGTAAACACCAGAATCTTTATTGTTTAAAAAGGTAGATAATCCCTTTATTACCCATTCAACAATTTTGCATAACCAACACAGTTATAATAATACACTTTTTACCTCTGTGATTACCTTGTATATATGTCTCTGCAAACTGCCCTCTTAGTTCAGTTCTTTTGACAGACTTGCATTTTTAGCCAATCAGTGCTGACTCCTAGGAGCTTCACGTGCCTGAGCTCAATGTTATCTATATGAAACACATGAAATAACACCCTCTAGTGGTGAAAAACTGTCAAAATGCTTTCAGTTTAGAGGCAATCTTCAAGGTCTGAGAAATTAGCACATGAACCTCCTAGATTTAGTTTTCAACTAAGAATACCAAGAGAACAAAGCAAAATTGGTAATAAAAGTAAATTGGAAAGTTGTTTAAAATTGCATGCCCTATTTAAATCATGAAAGATTTTTTTTAGACTTTACTGTCCCTTTAACCCTTTCAGTGCTAAGCATTTTTTTCACCCCAGTGCTGAGCCAATTTTGAGGTTTTTTTAGGGTTGCCACCCGTCCCTTAAAATACAGAACACTTATAAGTTACACATGCTGCAGGGTGTGCAGGGAGGAATATGAATAGTGCTGTCCAGAAACACAATACATGTTCCTCCCTGCAGCATGCATGGCTGAGGTGGCAACCCTAGTTTTTTTTTGGCTACTTATATTTAAACCCTATTGTAGGTCAAATTTCAGTGAGTGACACACACAAATGATATATTATTTTTTCAGCAGGCCCTGCAGATTTACAATATGCAATTATTATATTTATTATTTATGGCATGGGAGATAGCTGTGGCAAAAACTATAACAAAATATGTATAATTTTTGCACATATTTTAGTAAATAATATTGAAAATAGCCCAGTGACCACTGCTGTTACTGTGATTACCTTACTAAGCACTAGATTACGAGTGGCGTGCTAACAGTTGCACGCAAGGGAAATGGTGTTTATTGTGGCTCCTGTCACGTGATGGAAGTAGAAAGCATTTTGCAGGTTGAAAGTAAGTGCATTCCCTCAAGCGCAATTTAATTTAACGAGTGTTGGAATAACGTGACTTCAGGGCTCTGGTTAACTGAAATGCTCGACTAAAAAGTTACACAAAACACATCAAGAATTCATTTTAAAGTACAGCTACACTCATAATAACAACATATAATAAAAAATGATTTTTTTACAATTGCAATAAAAGTTATAAGAGCTCAAAGATATGAGGTTTCAGGTGTACGCAAAAAGTATGCAAAGACATGTCTAAATATATGTATTTACAGACTACGGATTCCATCCGAAATGCGTAAGCCTGTCAGTGCTACGCTTGTTAATGCCAATTTCTTGACAGTTACTGCTGGTTCTTCCATGCTTTAAATTTTTAATTTTGTACAATAAAGAATTGGATTTTATTGGAATTAAGTGTCGGATTAACTATGTTTTCAAGTCTTTACAGACATAAATACACATATAAATACATAAATACACATGTATACATATAAATACATTTATAAGTGCATCGGAGCCCTTTGCTGTCAAGAAGCTGAGAACATGAAAAATCATATTTATGCAATATTAATATTTAATAAAGATTTTAACTATGTATTTAATGTAAATATTTCACATACCAATGCTCTTCACATAGGGTAATATGTTCTATGTATTTATAAATAGATAAATAGAACATATTCTTCTATATGAAGAACATTGGAATGTAAAATATTCATATTTCATTTTGGGTTACTGCACTTGGTTAACCGTGATCGGGTTTGTGTGATCTTTTTTTTTTTTTTTACACTTTTCAAACTTTATTAAAGTCTATGGGGGAATACATTAACATGGTCGCGATATTCCAAGTTCAGCTTTTGCGTGCGTCCGGTTAGTGCTCATGTGAAAACTTTTTACTTTCAACTAGTAATATGCACGCTACCTGACACACGCAAAAAGCTTACTTCTAATGGGGTTAACGAGCGAGCAGGAGCAAAAGCTACCGCTCCAGTCACAATCTAGTCCTAAATTGCCATCAAGGGTACATATGTACACACATATGTGTGTGTACATATGTATTTATGTATTTATATGTGTACTTATGTATTTACAGACATATACACATATAAACACACAAATACATATGTACACACATATGGAGTCCTTTGCAGTTAAGAAGCTAAAAACATGTAAAAACATGTTTATGCAATATTTATAAAGTGTTTAACTGTGTTTGTACTGTAAATATTTCACATTCCAATGTTGTTCACATGGGAATATGTTCAATGTATTTTTAAATAGATATTCCTATATATATGTATATACCTATGCCTATATATACAGTATATATATATATATATATATATATATATATATATATATATATATACAGCATCTCACAAAAGTGAGTATACTCCTCACATTTTTTTTTAAATATATCAGTATATCTTTTCATGTGACAATACTGAAGAAATTACACTTTACTACAATGTAAAATAGTGAGTGTACAGCCTGTATAACAGTGTAAATTTGCTGTCCCCTCAAAATAACTCAACACACAGCCATTAATGTCTAAACCATTGGCAACAAAAGTGAGTACACTCCTAAGTGGAAATGTTCAAATTGGGCCCAAAGTTTCAATATTTTGTGTGGCCACCATTATTTTCGATTACTGCCTTAACCCTCTTGGGCGTGGAGTTCACCAGAGCTTCACAGGTTGCCACTGGAGTCCTCTTCCACTCCTCCATGACGACATCACAAAGCTGGTGGATGTTAGAGACCTTGCACTCCCTCACCTTCCGTTTGATGATGCCCCACAGATGCTCAATAGGGTTTAGGTCTGGAGACATGTTTGGGCAGTCCATCACCTTTACCCTCAGCTTCTTTAGCAAGGCAGTGGTCTTTCTGGAGGTGTGTTTGGAGTTGTTATCATGTTGGAATATTGCCCTGTGTCCCAGTCTCCGAAGGGATAGGATCATGCTCTGCTTCATTACGTCACAGTACATGTTGGCATTCATGGTTCCTTCAATGAACTGTAGCTCCCCAGTGCCGGCAGCACTCATGCAGGCCCAAACCATGACTCTCCCACCACCATGCTTGGCCGTAGGCAAGACACACTTGTCTTTGTACTCCTCACCTGGTTGCTGCCACACATGCTTGACACAATCTGAACCAAATAAGTTTATCTTGGTCTCATCAGACCACAGGACATGGTTCCAGTAATCCATGTCCTTAGTCTGCTTGTCTTCAAACTGTTTGCAGGGTTTCTTGTGCATTATCTTTAGAAGAGATTTCCTTCTGGGATGACAGCCACGCAGATTTGATGCAGTGTGTAGCGTATGGTCTGAGCACTGAAAGGCTAACCCCCCCAACCCTTCAACCACTGCAGCAATGCTGGCAGCACTCATATGTCTATTTCCCAAAGACAACCTCTGGATATGACAATAAGCACGTGCACTCAACTTCTTTGGTCGACCATGGCGAGGCCTGTTCTAAGAGGAACCTGTTCTGTGAAACCGCTGTATGGTCTTGCCCACCATGCTGCAGGTCAGTTTCAGGGTCCTGGCAATCTTCTTATAGAATAGGCCATCATTATGTAGAGCAACAATTCTTTTTTTCAGATCCTCAGAGAGTTCTTTGCCATGAGGTGTTGAACTTCCAGTGACCAGTATGAGAGAGTGTGAGAGTGATAACACCAAATTTAACACACCTGCTCCCCATTCACACCTTAGACCTTGTAACACTAACGAGTCACATGACACCAGGGAGGGAAAATGGCTAGCTGGACCCAATTTGGACATTTCCACTTAGGGGTGTACTAACTTTTGTGGCCAATGGTTTAAACATTAATGGCTGTGTGTTGAGTTATTTTGAGGGGACAGCAAATTTACACTGTTATACAGGCTGTACACTCACTACTTTACATTGTAGCAAAGTGTAATTTCTTCAGTGTTCTCACATGAAAATATATAATAAAATATTTACAAAAATGTGAGATACTGAATATGTGTGTGTTTATGAATAACTAGAACATATTATTCTATGTGAAGAATAGTGGAATGTGAAATATTAATATTTTCTTGTTCTTGAGAAAATGAGATTGAGTTTGTGTGCTAGTAGTTTTCCCCCCACTTTTCATGCTCCATTGAAGTCTATTGGGGAATAGATTAACTCGTTGCTATATTCGAAGTTCGGCGCGCAAAAAGCTCACTTCCAGTGGAGTTAATTCACAAACTGGATCAATAAATAGCGATCCACTCGTAATCTATCCCATAATTGCTTGTTCTTTTATTTTCGTGTTTATGCAATAATTTTTAAACTATAATAATAATTATTATTATTAGTAGTAGTAGTAGTACTACTATTAACAATAAACATTTATATTGTGTCTCTGGTTCACTTTTAATGAGATCATAACACTACAGTAGCAGAATTTACCTAAAACGATTTTCATGTCAAACTTTTCTGATGTAATCTTGTGGGGAAAATCTATATAAAAAGTGCACAAGGACCTTTTTAAGTAATTACATTTTTTTAAACTCTTCAGGCTCCTTTGTCCTCTAAGTCAGAATTCAAATATCAATCAATTTGAGCTCAATTTTAAGGAATAACATAAAAAAGAAGGCTAGCCAGTCCTATTGCAAATCACTTGATGAATCTTCTTTGAAGAGCTGCCAATAACGCTAATCATCAAATGGTTGAATCTACGCTCTGTAAGGATGCATTTGTAAAAGAGTGGCTATCTGTGTGACTTTGACAAAGGAACTGCTGACTTGCATCACTGTTTGTCTTGTGATGTGAAAGAGCAAATCGATTTATGGAGCTTTTGCTTGCAGATGTAAGATATGATTTGTATGCAGAAAGACTTCAGTTCTGTGTCATTTGTTTATTTATCTGCATCCACACTCAGTCTTATGTATATATAATTAATGTATGCAAAACACAAACAGATTTGTGTTTAGGGATTTGCTCTTTTATCATATTGGGATTCATATTTATATTTTATTGTATGAAGGAGACAAAAATAATTTTCTACATAATTTTACATCTTTTGTAGAAATGTTAACTATTTATTTACAGCAGACAGACAGATGGATGAACAGACAGACAGGTAGACATTGAGCCTATTCCAATGCATCCGTATATATGTTTGAAAACAAAGGGCTAGATTCATAAATTTTTGTGAGATTGTGGAGGGATCATATTCAAAACTCTTTGAGAATCTCTTCACCTACCTGTATGTTTTTCAGCATTTCGTTAGTGGCCATCCTGCTGTTAACATCTATAAATGCATGGGATAACCAAAATGAAATATTTGTTTGGGTAAAGCAGTCTCACTGGCTAAAATTAAATGTTTCTTTAGGGGCTTGCCTTGCCATTCCAGCAGCTTTCAAGAGTTTTTTGTCAGGCTTTATCTCCTATGCCTCAGCCCTACATAAGGAATTAATTATAATGTATCTCTAGTTGTGTCTTGCTGGTAAGTTTGTCTCATTTGTATTGTTATTTCATTATTTTTTTAACTGATGTCAGATAGATAGATAAATAGATAGATGTTAGATATAGGGCTAGATTACAAGTGGAGCACTATTTATCACTCCCGCACGCATGCTAACTCCATTAGAAGTAAGCTTTTAGAGTGCGTATTACAAGTTAAAAGTGCTAACCCAACGTGCTCAAAAAGCCAAACTTACGGCTAGATTTAGAGTTGGGCGGTAGCCGTGAAAACCAGCGTTAGAGGCTCCTAACGCTGGTTTTTACCGCCATCTGGTATTTGGAGTCAGTCAGGAAAGGGTCTAACGCTCACTTTGAAGCCGCGACTTTTCCATACCGCAGATCCCCCTACGCTATTTGCGTATCCTATCTTTTCAATGGGATCTTTCGAACGCCGGTATTTAGAGTCGTGGCTGAAGTGAGCGTTAGAAATCTAACGACAAAACTCCAGCCGCAGAAAAAAGTCAGTAGTTAAGAGCTTTTTGGGCTAACGCCGATTTATAAAGCTCTTAACTACTGTGCTCTAAAGTACACTAACACCCATAAACTACCTATGTACCCCTAAACCGAGGTCCCCCCACATCGCCGCCACTCTAATTAAATTTTTTAACCCCTAATCTGCCGTCCGCACGCCGCCGCAAGATACGTTATACTTATGTACCCCTAATCTGCTGCCCCTAACACCGCCGACCCCTATATTATATTTATTAACCCCTAATCTGCCCCCCTCAACGTCGCCTCCACCTACCTACAATAATTAACCCCTAATCTGCCTACCGAACCGCACCGCTACTATAATAAATGTATTAACCCCTAATCTGCCTCACTCCCGCCTCAATAACCCTATAATAAATAGTAATAACCCCTAATCTGCCCTCCCTAACATCGCCGACACCTAACTTCAAACATTAACCCCTAATCTGCCGATCGGATCTCGCCGCTAGTCTAATAAAGGGATTAACCCCTAAAGCTAAGTCTAACCCTAACACTAACACCCCCTAAGTTAAATATAATTTAAATCTACCTAAATAAATTAACTCTTATTATATAAATTATTCCTATTTAAAGCTAAATACTTACCTGTAAAATAAATCCTAATAAAGCTACAATATAAATTATAATTATATTGTAGCTATTTTAGGATTAATATTTATTTTACAGGTAACTTTGTATTTATTTTAACCAGGTACAATAGCTATTAAATAGTTAATA
This sequence comes from Bombina bombina, assembly GCF_027579735.1. Lineage (NCBI taxonomy): Eukaryota > Metazoa > Chordata > Amphibia > Anura > Bombinatoridae > Bombina > Bombina bombina. The sequence goes on along the minus strand of NC_069501.1, from coordinate 904,593,049 downwards.
ACTATTTAATAGCTAAAATAGTTAAAATAATTACAAAATTACCTGTAAAATAAATCCTAACCTAAGTTACAATTAAACCTAACACTACACTATCAATAAATTAATTAAATAAACTACCTACAATTACCTACAATTAAACCTAACACTACACTATCAATAAATTAATTTAATAAAATACCTACAATTATCTACAATTAAACCTAACACTACACTATCAATAAATTAATTAAATAAAATACCTACAAATAACTACAATGAAATAAACTAACTAAAGTACAAAAAATAAAAAAGAACTAAGTTACAAAAAATAAAAAAATATTACAAACATTAGAAATATATTACAACAATTTTAAACTAATTACACCTACTCTAAGCCCCCTAATAAAATAACAAAGACCCCCAAAATAAAAAAATGCCCAACCCTATTCTAAATTAAAAAAGTTCAAAGCTCTTTTACCTTACCAGCCCTGAAAAGGGCCCTTTGCGGGGCATGCCCCAAAGAATTCAGCTCTTTTAAACATACAATACCCCCCCCAACATTACAACCCACCACCCACATACCCCTAATCTAACCCAAACCCCCCTTAAATAAACCTAACACTAAGGCCCTGAAGATCTCCCTACCTTGTCTTCACCTCACCGGGTTCACCGATTGGTCCAGAAGAGGGTCCGAAGTCTTGATCCAAGTGGCGGCTGAAGAACTCCATCATCGGGCTGAAGTCGGAAGTCCATCATCGGGATGAAGTCTTCTATCAAGCCGCATCTTCAATCTTCTTTCTTCCGGAGCGGAGCGGAGCCATCTTCTTCCCAGCCGACGCGGATCCAACCTCTTCAAGCGACGCCTACTCGCCGAATGACGGTCCCTTTAAATGACGTCATCCAAGATGGAGTCCCTTGAATTCCGATTGGCTGATAGGATTCTATCAGCCAATCGGAATTAAGGTAGGAATATTCTGATTGGCTGATGGAATCAGCCAATCAGATTCAAGTTCAATCTGATTGGCTGATCCAATTAGCCAATCAGATTGAGCTCGCATTCTATTGGCTGATCGGACCAGCCAATAGAATGCGAGCTCAATCTGATTGGCTGATTGGATCAGCCAATCGGATTGAACTTGAATCTGATTGGCTGATTCCATCAGCCAATCAGAATATTCCTACCTTAATTCCGATTGGCTGATAGAATCCTTCAGCCAATCAGATTTCAAGGGACGCCATCTTGGATGACGTCATTTAAAGGAACCGTCATTCGTTGAGTAGGTGTCGCTTGAAGAGGTTGGATCCGCGTCGGCTGGGAAGAAGATGGCTCCGCTCCGCTCCGCTCCGGAAGAAAGAAGATTGAAGATGCGGCTTGATAGAAGACTTCATCCCGATGATGGACTTCCGACTTCAGCCCGATGATGGAGTTCTTCAGCCGCAGCTTGGATCAAGACTTCGGACCCTCTTCTGGACCTATCGGTGAACCCGGTGAGGTGAAGACAAGGTAGGGAGATCTTCAGGGGCTTAGTGTTAGGTTTATTTAAGGGGGGTTTGGGTTAGATTACGGGTATGTGGGTGGTGGGTTGTAATGTTGGGGGGGGTATTGTATGTTTTTTTTTTACAGGCAAAAGAGCTGAATTCTTTGGGGCATGCCCCCCAAAGGGCCCTTTTCATGGCTGGTAAGGTAAAAGAGCTTTGAACTTTTTTAATTTAGAATAGGGTTGGGCATTTTTTTATTTTGTGGGTCTTTGTTATTTTATTAGGGGGCTTAGAGTAGGTGTAATTAGTTTAAAATTGTTGTAATATTTTTCTAATGTTTGTAAATATTTTTTTATTTTTTGTAACTTAGTTCTTTTTTATTTTTTGTACTTTAGTTAGTTTATTTCATTGTAGTTATTTGTAGGTATTTTATTTAATTAATTTATTGATAGTGTAGTGTTAGGTTTAATTGTAGGTAATTGTAGGTAGTTTATTTAATTAATTTATTGATAGTGTAGTGTTAGGTTTAATTGTAACTTAGGTTAGGATTTATTTTACAGGTAATTTTGTAATTATTTTAACTATTTTAGCTATTAAATAATTCTTAACTATTTAATAGCTATTGTACCTGGTTAAAATAAATACAAAGTTACCTGTAAAATAAATATTAATCCTAAAATAGCTACAATATAATTATAATTTATATTTTAGCTATATTAGGATTTATTTTACAGGTAAGTATTTAGCTTTAAATAGGAATAATTTATATAATAAGAGTTAATTTATTTCATTAGATTTAAATTATATTTAACTTAGGGGGCTGTTAGTGTTAGGGTTAGATTTAGCTTTAGGGGTTAATCCATTTATTAGACTAGCGGCGAGATCCGATCGGCAGATTAGGGGTTAATACTTGAAGTTAGGTGTCGGCGATGTTAGGGAGGGCAGATTAGGGGTTAATACTATTTATTATAGGGTTATTGAGGCGGGAGTGAGGCAGATTAGGGGGTTAATACATTTATTATAGTAGCGGTGGGGTTCGGTAGGCAGATTAGGGGTTAATTATTGTAGGTAGGTGGAGGCGACATTGTGGGGGGCAGATTAGGGGTTAATAAATATAATATAGGGGTTGGCGGTGTTAGGGGCAGCAGATTAGGGGTACATAGGTATAATGTAGGTAGCGGCGGTGTACGGAGCGGCAGATTAGGGGTTAAAAAAAATATGCAGGTGTCAGCGATAGCGGGGTCGGCAGATTAGGGGTTAATAAGTATAAGGTTAGGGGTGTTTAGACTCGGGGTACATGTTAGGGTGTTAGGTGCAGACATAGGAAGTGTTTCCCCATAGTAAACAATGGGGCTGCGTTAGGAGCTGAACGCTGTTTTTTTGCAGGTGTTAGGTTTTTTTTTTGCTCAAACAGCCCCATTGTTTTCTATGGGGGAATCGTGCACGAGCACGTTTTTGAAGCTGGCCGCGTCCGTAAGCACCGCTGATATCGAGAGTTGCAGTGGAGTTAAATTATGCTCTACGCTCCTTTTTTGGAGCCTAACGCAGCCATTCTGTGAACTCTAAATACCAGCAGTATTTAAAAGGTGCAGGGGAAAAAAAGCATGCGTAGCTAACGCACCCCTTTGGCTGCAGAACTCTATATCTAGCCGTTAGAATATTGTGACCACATTAACATATTCCCCCATAGACTTCAATGGAGTGAAAAAAGTGGAAAAAGACACCACACAATCGTGCAAACCCAATCCCATTTTCTCAAGTGCACTAACCCAACATGAAATATGAATATTTCACATTTCAATGTTCTTCACATTGCAGAATATGTTCTATTTATTCTTAAATGCATATTTATTGTTTTTTTTTAACACCGGAAACCTAATTTCTTTGAGCTCTTATGACTTTTTAATGAAAATGTTTTAATAAAATAATTTAATTACCTAGTGTTAATATGAATCTAACTGTACTTTTAAATGTATTTTTGATGTGTTTTGTACAACTTTTTAGTCAAGCGTAACTGTTAACTACAGCTCTGTTAAATTATTTTGCTCTTGACGGAATTTATTTTCAACCTGCAATATGCAAGGTACTTCTGATGCATGCAAAGAGCCACGATAAACACCTTTCACTCATGTGCAACAGTTAGCGTGTCACTCATAATCTAGCCCATAGATAGATAGATAGATAGATAGATAGATAGATAGATAGATAGATAGATAGACAGATAGATAGATAGATAGACAGCAATTCAACTCACTTTTGACTACCCTGAAATGTAACCCAAATTAACTGTATCAAATAACTACCATATGTGAGTATAAATAGACATAATATGAACAATTGCTAAAATGACACTGCAAAAAACAGCTTAATGGCATCCCTAAATATAACCAAATATCTATATATTTGAAACAAATAATTATAATATACAGCTTGAATAAAGCTGGCATAATGGCAAATGTATTTAAATTATTATTATTTTTTATCATTTTTTTTTATTGAGGCAATCAAGTAAAAGTATGGTTACAGAATACACAATCACATACTCAATATAAAAGAGATTATGTGTACAAAGCACCTAAATAAAAGACTGAGGTGACTATAGGAATTAGACTGTGTTTGTGTGGTCTTCACTAATATGTTGATATCTATATAATAACAATTATATCCACAGTGTGTAGTCACCTTGGTGTAATCCTGATTCAGTAGAAAATGTTTGGAATTCAAAGGTACAGTTTATAATTCAAAATTCAAGGATACAATTTATTAATATACAATAAATTAAAATCATGGATCCATGATAATATAAAACAGTTAAAACAATAAAGAACAATGTGGTATAAAAATATTATAACATTATGTAGGAGGATTCAAAATAATAAAGGGTCAGACAATGTGTGTAGGGGTTCAAGCAGACAAACAGACTGATCGGCTGGTCTCTCTACAATCTCCACTGCTTGAATGAGAACCTCCTATAAACCCTCTGTACTGGAATATCTGCTATTGCTATAATAATAGCGTATCTTCTATACTTGACAAAGGTGTTGTATGCACAAATAAATAGTGTGCACAAATGGATTGTATGGGTAAATAGAAGTTCTAGGTCATTTATTGTCTAGAAGTTCTAGGTCATTTACCTCTCCATATATATTCAGTAATGATACCTGAAATTTATTAAATGTTGGCCTGGGAATATAGAGGGGGATGCTTCTGAAAAGGTAAACTAATTTGGGTAAGAAAGACTTTTCAATGTCAGCAATTCTTCCAGTCCAAAATATCTCTTTGAACTCCCAGGAATGTAACAGTTTTCTGAATTCAGAAAGTCTGTCTTTGAAGTTTTTAGATATGGTAAGGAAGGGTCTGCACTTAGGTATTTTGATAGATTTTGGGGTCTACATGAATTGGTATAGGTGTTGTAGGTGGGTTAGTTCTTTAAGAGGGATGTTAATATGGAAGGCTTCAGTGTTGGAGAAGTTAGGTTTATAGTAGCTTAATGAACCAAAATTGTCAAGGAGTCAAAAAACTGCGGGAATAGAGGTGGTCAGAGAAGTTAGAAGGAGGGTAATGTCGTTAGCATATAATGTGATCTTGTGTTTTATGTTCCCTTAATTATAGCCAGAGATGTTGGGGTCTAATCTAATGGCCTGTGCTATTAGTTCTATCACAATAGTGAATAAGATTGGAGAGAGTGAGCACCCTTGCCTGGTACTATTGGTGATTTCGAATGGAGTGGATTGAAAGCCCACTCCTCTCACCCTAGTGGTTGGAGAGGAGTATAAAGCTTGGACCGCTGACAGGAACTTGGTAGGAAAATTAAAAGCCTTCATAGTTTACCAAAGGTAATTCCACCTTACCCTGTCAAATGCTTTTTCAGCATCGAGGGACAGGGCGAGGAGGGGAATACCTCTATTAGCTGATGCAGTGAGGACATTTAGTATACTGGTGGCATCTGGGCCTTCTCTATGGGGGATGAAGCCTACTTGATTTGGGTAGACTAGGGAAGAGATCACTTTGGAAAGTCTGGTGGTTATGATTTTAGAGTACAATTTGGTATCCAAATTAATAAGGAAGATGGGGCGATAGCTTCCACAATCTTCAGGGTTTTTCCCCCGTTTTAAAACTGTAACTATTGTGGCCTTTAAGAATTCTGTTCTAAAAGAACCCTTGTGCAACATCTCATTGAACATTCTGCTTAAAACAGGTGCAATCAAAGGTTGGATGGCTTTATAGAAATGGGCAGTAAAGCCATCAGAGCCTGGCGATTTACCTAATTTCAAATCTTTAATACTCTTTTGTACTTCTTCTAGGGTGGTTGGGGTGGTGAGAGACAAATGCTCATCTAAAGGGAGTTGGGGCAGGTGAAGGGTAGATCTGTTTAAATCTCTCCAAGGTGTGCTGAACTCTCTGAAATTCTAAGTCTTTAATTTGTTTTATGAGGGATGTGATTTTATCATTCAATGTGCTTGAATAAGAAGTATGGAGTTGGTGGCGTAACGATTTCAGCTGAGTAGTGAGTATGTATAAGGGAGCGCCGGATAATTGCATCTTTCTTAATAAAGTGTCCCCTTAGATAGGCTTTCATTGATGCCCAGAGGATCTCAACCAATGTTTGTGAGTTGTCATTAAAATTGAGAAACTCTGAGATAGTCTCCTGAAGTTCGAGTCTTCCGATAGGGTTGGTGACCAACCAGTCATTAAGACGCCAAGTAGGGGGGTAAAGTTGGAGAGCTGAATCATGGTCTGACCACGAGATCAGAGAGATTCTAGTGTAAGTTAAATGATCAAGGGTCCTAGAGCTTGTGAAAAAATAATCAATACGGGTATGGGATTTATGAGGGGAGGAGTAGAAGGTGAACTCCTTATCATTCAGGTGGAATGACCTCCAGACATCGTAAATATCATACTGGTGAATAAGTGACCAATAGGGAATAGGTAGATCTATCCAATGAGGAGACTCTTGGACCTAATCAATCATGGGTAGGGTCCCAAATTTAATTGAAATCACCTCCTAGGATTAAATCTCCCTGTTTCACAGCCGATACAGACCTCAGCAATGTCCGGAGAAACCGGATCTGTTCAGAGTTGGGGGCATATGCATTTACTAGGGTTACTAGAGTATCATTTAGTTTGCAGATCAAAATAATAAAATGGGCCTGAGAATCACATTCCATATAGATGGGTACATATTTAACATTGGCATCTATAAATATGGCTACCCCTCTGGCCTTAGATTGCACAGAGGCCTCAATCACATTGGGAAATCTTTTGTATGTTCATGTGGTACCTGGAGAAGAAAGCCAGTGGGTCTCCTGGAGGAAGGCTATGTCCACCCTGGTTCTCTGTAGGAGGTTTAATAGTAGGCTACGTTTCGTGGCTGAGTTGAGACCTTGGGTGTTCATTGTCATAAAGCTGAGATCCGACATGCTGGAGAAAAAAAAAAGGAGGAGGGGAGCAAGGGGAAGAGGGAGAGGGAAAGGTAGTGGAGAAGGGAGAAGAGAGTCCCAAAGACTATTAGATATATAGTAACTCTCGTTGGAAGAGGAGGTTTAAATTAAATTAAATGGTGGCTACACCTACAAGTAGAAATGGGTAATAGTAGTGATTGGTTAGTAGTATGCAATGTTGAGTAGAAGCCGATTGTGAATGGGGTAGAGAATGTGTGGGGGGAGAAGCAAGATAATATGAGTTGGCTTCAAAGGAAGCCAGCAATTGTAGCGGATAATGGAATGGAGAGGACAGTGCAGTTATTGTGGAAGTGGAATTTATGAGTATAATTATGTGGAAAATTGCTGGGTGTAGGGGAGAGCCATGATTGGATATGTGGAGATAGTATTAATTATATGTTGAGGGGGATAGGTAGGGTTTGGGGTACAATTTGTCCAAGGGTATAATAAATAATGGGAGGGGGTGCCGGGAGAAAAAAGGAGAAATACTCTCCCTAGATATGAGAGAAATTTGAATGATGATGGGTGAGTGAGTAGGATTATGTATACTATGGGATCGAATAGGAATGAAAGTCATGTATAAGAGAGGATTGTATATGACAGTAAAGTTGAAACCAAAATTACCGAAAATAGGGGGTCTGATAAAAGGGGTAAATCATGTAGTGGGTGAGTAGGACACTGAGGGTGAGTAAAGCATGGTGCTGACCGCTAATTATATTCGTATGTATCTACCTGAATCAGGACCAGGGTGCAGTCTCTGCTAAAAAGAAAGTATCAAAGGAATGTGAAGACTTTCCAGGCTTAAACAGAACTGAAGGAAGAGGTGGGATACGGTTAAACCCCCAACATAACAATTAGGCTGGAGTGAGAACTATAAAGTTTGAAATCAGGAGATACATAATACTGGATATGTTAACCTATAGTCTCAGTGAAAACTATATGATGTCCCTGGGTTGGGATCAATTAATATATACAAAGATGTACCAACCACTGGAAGTAAAAGTTAAACCTTAAAAAAAATATTAATATAGTATATGCCTTTAAACCTATAGTACATGAAAAGTGAAACGGGACCAATACAATACAATTGGCAAACATATGATAGAATTTACGCATGGGAATGGTAGAAAGGCTCCCAAAGAGGAGGGGTATCGGTATAGATCAAGGTAAAAGTGACACATATTATGTATCCTACAAATAAGTAATGTTAGGGTTACAGACGGGGTCTATATACATTGTGAATGTGATAGGAGAGCCCTTTTGGAATTTTGGTCTGAAACCTCTAGAGACTATGTAAAAGACTTTAGCTTCCTTGAAACTAGGAAAACTAAACCATTAGGGTGTAGTTAGCTTATAGATAGGCAATATTCACATACAAACAAAAAAGAAAAAAAAAGAAATAAAATACCTAAACATCATGGGGCCCATTTATCAAGCTCTGGATGGAGCTTGAGGGCCCATGTTTCTGGTGAGCCTGCAGGCTCGCTAGAAACAGCTGTTATGAAGCAGTGGTCTAAAGACCACTGCTCTATAACCTGTCCGCCTGATCAGAGCAGGCGGACAGACATTGCTGCAATTCAACCCGATCGAGTATGATCAGGTTGATTGACACCCCCTGCTGGTGGCAGATTGGCTGCGAATCTGTAGGTGGCGGCGTTGCACCAGCAGCTCACAAGAGCTGCTGGTGCAATGCTGAATACGGAGAGCGTATTGCTCTCCACATTTTGGAGTAAAGCACTGTTCTTTGAATGTCCAAGTGTGACTGTATCTGGGGTCAGATCTCAACAGGTGAGGAAGGGGTAGATTTAAACATCTTCACTCGATTAGTAACCTAAAGAAAGCATGTAAAATTGCAACAACCTGTATACTTTAAAAAAAAAAAAAGGTTAAGGTACAGACAATGAACAACTAAACAGAACACTCAGTAAAGGATACGTAGAGTCGAGGACTATAACATAATGCCCCATTGGAAAAGAACATCAGTGTTTGAGTGTCTAGGAATGTTCAATGCTGGAGACTGGACCTAGTGACTTGATGGAGGCACCCATTTAGGTGGCATCTCTGAAATCCATCTTGTCTTTTCTCTTAGGCTGTTGGTTAGGCCGTTTTGGGAGTGGTTGCCACTCAGGGGCTGCAGTGTTAAGCTCTCTGGAATGGTCTATCAATTTGTTGTTCTGCTCTGGTGAGTGATGTAAGCCTACAGACTCAAGTAATTTCATCCTTTAAACCGGGGGTGGAGATAATGTATAAGTGATCCTCATATTGGAAGAATATCTTAACTGGAAACCCCCACCTATACTTTACATTATTTTTCCTTAGACATTGGGTGAACTGTTGGAAGGTGCGTCTCCTAGCTAAGGTATGCAGAGAGAGTATGGTATAAAAAGATTTGGACAGTATGGTATGGTTCTTTTAAGTTCTTGTTGAGGAAGGATGCTCTCAGTAATTTCTCTTTGAAGGTGTAATACTGTAATCTGATTATAACATCTCTCTGGGTTTCAGAAACTACATTTCTTGGGCGAAGGGCTCTGTGAGCTCTATAGCTCTATCAATAAATGGATCCTGGTCTTGTAATGACCCAAGTAATTCTTTGAATAAGCCTAGCAAGAAGCTAGGGAGATCTGTTTTGCCGATGTCTTCAGGAATTCCTCATATTCTAATGTTATTGCGGTGTGACCTATCCTCAAGGTCCGCCAATTTAGAATCTAGGTCCATGATCATATCTGATAACGATTGAGTATAAGATAACAAGCTTGCATGGTCCACAGACAGGTCCTCATGCTTCCTCTCCAAAGTTTCAGTATGTTCCCCCAGCGATGATATGTCTCTTTTTATTTCAGTGGCAGACACTTTGACATTCTGTTTTAGAGAGGCATAGTGGGAGTCCATTTCATCTGAGAGCACTTTAATGGAGTCTAAGATAGAGGAGTGTGAGGACATGGATCTGTCAGTAGTTTGACTTTCAGACTTATGAGCTTGATCCAGAGCTTGATTAGACCGTTCCGCAGCCCCATTGGATTGAGGGTGATATGCCGAGGAGAAGGAAAGCTGGTTCCCCATTTGAGCACAAAAGGAATGCCAAAATCTGGAGTCAAACTGGCTACCCCGGTCCGACACTATCTCCTTGGGTTGCCCATGTAAACGGAAGACCTCCCAGGCAAAAATTGAAGCAAGCTCCTGAGCAGTAGGCAACTTCTTGAAGGGAATGCAATGTGACATTTTAGAAAAACGGTCAACCACCATAAGGATAACAGTATTGCCTTTGGAAACAGGGAGCTTGACAATGAAGTCCATGGAAAGATGTGTCCAAGGACGCTCACCATTAGCAATAGGTTGAAGAAGACCCACAGGAAGACGTTGAGGAGTCTTATTCTGTGCGCAAATTGAGCAGGAGGCAATATACGCAGCAACATCAGAACGAAGACCTGGCCACCAGAATTGTCGAGTGACAGACCAAATAATTTGGTTCTTGCCTGGGTGACCTGCGGCTTTAGGATAGTGGTAAGTGTGTAGAAGTTTAGTTTGAAGATTCTCAGGAGCAAAACACTTACCACTAGGTTTCTCAGGAGGAGCATTGGTTTGTGCAGCCAGAATCTCCTCCCCCAAGGAAGAAGTCAAATTAGTACGTATGGTAGCCAAAATATGGTCAGGAGGTACAACTGGAGTAGGTACAGACTCCTCCTTGGACAGAGGCAAAAATTGTTGAGAGAGGGCATCAGCCCTATCATTCTTACTACCAGTCAGGTAGGAGACCACATAAATAAACCTAGACAAAAATAGCGCCCATCTGGCCTGTCGGGGTGACAAAGGTTTTGCTTCAGATAGATAAGTTAAATTCTTGTGGTCAGTAAGAATGAGCACTGGCACGCTAGTACCCTTGAGTAGATGCCTCCATTCCTTGAGTGCCAAAATTATGGCCAGTAATTCCCTGTCGCCAATTTCATAATTGCACTCCACTGGAGACAATATCTTAGAGAAGAAACCACTTGGATGCAAGGAACCATCAGGCGTAGGAAGTTGAAACAAGAGGGCACCTACTCCAGTCTCAAACGCATCGACCTCAAGAGCGAAAGGCAGGACAGGGTTAAGATGAGCCAGAACTGGAGCGGCAGCAAAGGCAGTCTTAAGACTATCAAAGGCCTTAATGGCAGTAGGTGACCAATTGAGTGGATCATTTTCTTTACGGGTCATGTCAGTAATAGGTTTGACCAAAGAAGAAAAGTTTTTAATAACTTGGCGAACCCCAAAAAACGTTGAATAGACCGAAGACCAACTGGGCGAGGCCACTGCAGAACTGCAGATAACTTGTCAGGATCCATGGAAAACCCTGCAACAGAGATAACATAACCTAGGAAGGTTACTTGAGTCTGATGGAACTCACATTTCTCAAGTTTACAAAACAGGCCGTTCTCACGTAGTCTCTGAAGAACCCGTGTAACATTGGAACGATGAGCCTCAAGTGTGGGTGAGTGTATGAGGATGTTGTCTAAGTACACCACAACACACTGTTGCAACATATCTCGTAAGACATCATTAATAAATTCCTGGAAAACAGCAGGAGCATTACATAGGCCAAAGGGCATTACAAGATACTCATAATGCCCGCTCCTGGTGTTAAATGCTGTTTTCCATTCGTGGCCCTCCCTGATCCTAACGAGATTGTACGCTCCTCTCAAATCAAGTTTAGTAAAGACTGTAGCTCCCTTGTGGCGGTCAAAGAGTTCCGTAATGAGCAAATAGGGCAGAGTCAGGAACAAGCCAAAGATCAGGAACCAGGAGGGATGTCAGACAGCCAGGTAATACACAGGAGCTCTCACAAACAGGTCTGAGATAACGCAAGGACAAAGCAAACTGAACAGAGGCCCTTTAAATAATAAGTGATGATATCACAATTCTGAGACTGCATCCTGTCTCACGCGGATGATGTACACCAGTCTGGCCATAAAAGGAAGTGCAAGAAATGAGCAGCATCACACAGTATGCACCAGAGTCAGCAAGAGAGGTGAGTAAAATGGCTGCCAGCAGCACATGGCAAACAAAACAGGGAAAAAACCCTGACATAACTACAGGTTGCGTGTCTCAGATAACCCTTCTCTCTAGTGTACTGTTTCACTGGCAAGTGCCGGTCTCAGGTTAAGGCCTCGGGAGCTGCGTCTATATCAAATACCTGTTGTATGCGGTAGGGGCCGAGATTCTCTTGTGGCATGGAGCTGAGGGGCTGAGAGTAAGTTTCCTCGGCAGAGAACTCTCTAAGGCGCCTGGTCCGAATTGGATGGGAGTAATGTGGTCAGTCAGCCAGCCCCAGCTTGCAGGTGGTAGAAGCCGGTTTGTGCGTGAGTTAAATAGAATGTACCCGGAGCTCAGAGGATGCGTGTCCTCTCCATTACATGGCAAGCTCCACCCCCCTATTTAAATTATTTTTAAAAAGCTTTTGAAGGGGAGAACATTTTATAGTATAATTTCCCTTTAACACCAAATTATGGGCAACATTAAGAACTCTTACCTCTTTGAAAATGTCCTTGTACAATGAGTTTCCAATATCCAGCATCAATTCCAGCTACTTTCCAGTCAACTGATGCTCCGAATTTGTGCTTCAATTAGAGAGCTTGTGGGAAAGAACATATTCAGTTCATATTTTAAGGATTATAATATATATGTATATAGGAGATTAAGTTATTTCAAATTTATAATAAGCAATCAATTATGTCACTGTGCACGTTCAAAAATATAATAAAAGGAAATATGCAATTGTTAATAATTCAGTTGATATACATATTAACATGAAATTTCACTTTCTCTATTGATATGTTAATATGTTGATACTACCTTGTAGGTTATGTGAGTTACTGTGACAGTATAAATGTACAAATAAGGAAAGATAAAGTGCATTTAAAAAAACAAATTGCACAAAAAAGTTATAAGGGCTCAGAGATATGAGGTCTCAGGTGTCAGAAAACAAAAAAAGGCAGACATAGAGATACAGTACATACATATACATGTCTAAACATGTACATGTACATATATATATATATGTACATGTATATATGAGGGGAAGAAAGTGGGAGTGTGGGATAAGTACATAAAATAAATACACTATTATATAAAAAAGAGAGAAAAAAAGGGAGAACACCAGAAATATATGTGAATAAGTGTAAGTGCCCAAATATTAGGGGCAAAAATAAAAGGATACCATTAATATGGTCTGTGTCAAAGTAGTGAGTAGATAATGTACTTGAGACAAATATATAACATAAGCTACATTAATAAACTGTAATACAAAATAACGTTCAGCTAATAAAGAAAAAATGTAAAATAAAATATTTAAACATTTGATACAACAAATAAATGTGTATACCCTAATAAACAAAAATCCTAATAGAAAAAGAATTGATAAAAATAAAACTGGAACTCCAAATCAAATATTAATATCATACATAGAATGTTAATGATATAAATAATGATATTCACATAATGTTATTATGAAAACACAGGGTGTGTGATTGGTACTGATCCACCTTCAGAGCCGGCCTCTGGGATCCTCATACTCAGTGGGACAGATATGCCATACACGCTTGGGAACGATTTCTGAAGAGTGGACATCTTTTTCCAGAACACAATCGGACACGACTTGCAGCTGTTATCCCAAGGGACTACCCATACACTGCGCGGCTCTTACCTCATAGGATTGAGGTAAAGAAGTGTAAGTAGACTCCCAAAGGGACCTGTTGGTTGAAGTTATCACTGTCTTTTTTATTCATCTGTATATCATCGGTTGTTTAACATCACATATACATTGAAGTGGCTATATACATTGTCTTCTATCTTGACAAAAGCCTATATTATACTACATGTGTTTTCACAATAACATTATGTGAATATCATTATTTATATCATTAACATTCTATGTATGATATTAATATTTGATTTGGAGTTCCAGTTTTATTTTTATCAATTCTTTTTCTATTAGGATTTTTGTTTATTAGGGTATACACATTTGTTTGTTGTATCAAATGTTTAAATATTTTATTTAACTTTTTTTCTTTATTATCTGAACGTTATATTGTATTACAGTTTATTAATGTAGCTTATGTTATATATTTGTCTCTACTCACTACTTTGACGCACCTTTTATTAAGTGTAGACCATATTAATGGTATCCTTTTATTTTTGCCCCTAATATTTGGGCACTTACTTACACTTATTCACTTACGGCTAGATTTAGAGTTTTGTCGGTAACGACCCGTGTAGATAACGCTGGTTTTTTTCCCCCCACACCTTTTAAATACAGCTGGTATTTAGAGTTCACAGAAGGGCTGCGTTAGGCTCCAAAAAGGGAGCGTATAGCATATTTACCGCCACTGCAACTCTCAATACCAGTGGTGCTTACGGACGCGGCCAGCTTCAAAAACGTGCTCATGCACGATTCCCCCATAGAAAACAATGGGGCCGTTTGAGCTGAAAAAAAAACCTAACACCTGCAAAAAAGCAGCGTTCAGCTCCTAACGCAGCCCCATTGTTTCCTATGGGGAAACACTTCCTAAGTCTGCACCTAACACCCTAACATGAACCCCGAGTCTAAACACCCCTAACCTTACACTTATTAACCCCTAATCTGCCGCCCCCGCTATTGCTGACCCCTGCATATTTTTTTAACCCCTAATCTGCCGCTCCGTACACCGCCGCCACCTACATTATCCCTATGTATCCCTAATCTGCTGCCCCTAACACCGCCGACCCCTATATTATATTTATTACCCCCTAATCTGCCGCCCCCAACGTCGCTGCCACCTACCTACACTTATTAACCCCTAATCTGCTGACCGGACCTCACCGCTACTATAATAAAGTTATTAACCCTTAAGACTCCTCACTCCCACCTCAATAACCCTATAATAAATAGTATTAACCCCTAATCTGCCCTCCCTAACATCACCGACACCTAACTTCAAGTATTAACCCCTAATCTGCCGACCGGACCTCGCCGCTACTCTAATAAATGCATTAACCCCTAAAGCTAAGTCTAACCCTAACACTAACACCCCCCTAAGTTAAATATAATTTTTATCTAACAAAATAAATTAACTCTTATTAAATAAATTATTCCTATTTAAAGCTAAATACTTACCTGTAAAATAAATCCTAATATAGCTACAATATAAATTATAATTATATTGTAGCTATTTTAGGATTAATATTTATTTTACAGGTAACTTTGTATTTATTTTAACCAGGTACAATAGCTATTAAATAGTTAATAACAATTTAATAGCTACCTAGTTAAAATAATTACAAAATTACCTGTAAAATAAATCCTAACCTAGGTTACAATTAAACCTAACACTACACTATCAATAAATTAATTAAAAAAATACCTACAATTATCTACAATTAAACCTAACACTACACTATCAATAAATAAATTAAATACAAATACCTACAAATAAATACAAATAAATACACTAACTAAAGTACAAAAAATAAAAAAGAACTAAGTTACAAAAAATAAAAAAATAATATACAAACATTAGAAAAAGATTACAACAATTTTAAGCTAATTTCACCTACTCTAAGCCCCCTAATAAAATAACAAAGGCCCCCAAAATAAAAAATTCCCTACCCTATTCTAAAATAAAAATAGAAAAGCTCTTTTACCTTACCAGTTCTTAAAAGGGCCTTTTGCGGGGCATGCCCCAAAGAAATCAGCTCTTTTGCCTGAAAAAAAAAACATACAATACCCCCCCAACATTACAACCCACCACCCACATACCCCTAATCTAACCCAAACCCCCCTTAAATAAACCTAACACTAAGCCCCTGAAGATCTCCCTACCTTATCTTCACCACGCCGGGTATCATTGATCGGTCCAGAAGAGCCTCCGAAGTCTTCATCCAAGCCCAAGCGGGGGTGAAGAGATCCATCATCGGCTGAAGAGGTCCATCATCGGGCTGAAGAGGTCCATCATTGGGCTGACGTCTTGATCCAAGTGGCGGCTGAAGAGGTCCATCATCGGGCAGAAGTCTTCATCCTATCCGGGCAGAAGAGGACATCAGGACCGGTAGACATCTTCATCCAAGCCGCATCTTCTATCTTCATCCCTCCAGAGCGGAGCGGAGCCATCTTCTTCCAGCTGACGCGGATCCATCCTCTTCTACCGACGCCTACTCACCAAATGACGGTTCCTTTAAATGACGTCATCCAAGATGGCGTCCCTCGAATTCCGATTGGCTGATAGGATTCTATCAGCCAATCGGAATTAAGGAAGGAAAATTCTGATTGGCTGATGGAATCAGCCAATCAGATTGAGCTTGCATTCTATTGGCTGTTCCAATCAGCCAGTAGAATGCGAGCTCAATCTGATTGGTTTATTGGATCAGCCAATCGGATTGAACTTGAATCTGATTGGCTGATTCCATCAGCCAATCAGAATTTTCCTACCTTAATTCCGATTGGCTGATAGAATCCTATCAGCCAATCGGAATTCGAGGGACACCATCTTGGATGACGCCATTTAAAGGAACCATCATTCGGTGAGTAGGCGTCGGTAGAAGAGGATGGATCCGCGTCAGCTGGAAGAAGATGGCTCCGCTCTGCTCCGGATGGATGAAGATAGAAGATGCGGCTTGGATGAAGATGTCTACTGGTCCGGATGTCCTCTTCTGCCCGAATAGGATGAAGACTTCTGCCCAATGATGGACCTCTTCAGCCGTTGCTTGGATCAAGACTTCAGCCCGATGATGGACCTCTTCAGCCCGATGATGGACCTCTTCAGCCCGATGATGGATCTCTTCAGCCCCCACTTTTCTATTTTTATTTTAGAATAGGGTAGGGAATTTTTTTATTTTGGGGGGCTTTGTTATTTTATTAGGGGGCTTAGCGTAGGTGTAATTAGCTTAAAATTGTTGTAATCTTTTTCTAATGTTTGTAAATTATTTTTTTATTTTTTGTAACAGTTCTTTTTTATTTTTTGTACTTTAGTTAGTGTATTTATTTGCATTTACTTGTAGGTATTTGTATTTAATTTATTTATTGATAGTGTAGTGTTAGGTTTAATTGTAGATAATTGTTGGTATTTTATTTAATTAATTTATTGATAGTGTAGTGTTAGGTTTAATTGTAACTTAGGTTAGGATTTATTTTACAGGTAATTTTGTAATTATTTTAACTATTTTAGCTATTAAATAGTTCTTAACTATTTAATAGCTATTGTACCTGGTTAAAATAAATACAATGTTACCTGTAAAATAAATATAAATCCTAAAATAGCTATAATATAATTATAATTTATATTGTTAGATTTAAATTATATTTAACTTAGGGGGGTGTTAGTGTTAGGGTTGGACTTAGCTTTAGGGGTTAATACATTTATTAGAATAGCGGTGAGCTCCAGTCGGCAGATTAGGGGTTAATGTTTGAAGTTAGGTGTCGGCGATGTTAGGGAGGGAAGATTAGGGGTTAATACTATTTATTATAGGGTTAGTGAGGCGGATTAGGGGTTAATAACTTTATTATAATAGCGGTGCGGTCCGGTCGGCAGATTAGGGGTTAATAAGTGTAAGCAGGTGGAGGCGACGTTGTGGGGGGCAGATTAGGGGTTAATAAATATAATATAGGGGTCGGCGGTGTTAGGGGCAGCAGATTAGGGGTACATAGGGATAATGTAAGTGGCGGCGGTTTATGGAGCGGCAGATTAGGGGTTAAAAATAATATGCAGCGGTCAGCGATAGCGGGGGCGGCAGAATATGGGTTAATAAGTGTAAGGTTAGGGGTGTTTAGACTCGGGGTACATGTTAGGGTGTTAGGTGCAGACGTAGGAAGTGTTTCCCCATAGACAACAATGGGGCTGCGTTAGGAGCTGAACGTGGCTTTTTTGCAGGTGTTAGTTTTTTTTTCAGCTCAAACAGCCCCATTGTTTTCTTTTTTTTTATATATAGTTGTTTTTTATTGGGTTTTCAACAGCATAAAAGAAAAAAACATACAATAGCATTAAACCAACAGTGAGCATGACAGGAATCATATACAATTACAAACAGATCTGGTGGATAAAATAAACTCCTCGAGTCCAGTAGTCGAGTATGCAGTCCATGTGAGATTTAGTCCCTTTATCTGTGCATAAAGGTAGGTGACACAAGAAAATATAGTTTCAGGAATATTACTCATTTCTATAAGTGGACTGTCATTTGTAAATAATAGTGAAGACAGTATGGCTGACCAAGCCTCTGCTTAGCAACCTTGTCTGGCGTGGACAAAGAATTACATTGAAAAACCACCAAAGATTAAAATACTTAAGTCCCAATAGATCAACTAAGGAAAAAGAAGAAAAAATAATAACAATAACAGAATAAAATTACAATATCGATAAATAGACCTTGTGCACTCGGGTGAGGAGACGGGCATCACAATGGCTCTGAAAAAGCTTGAACGAGAGGTTAGTGGGGAGGTATTTATATGGTTAACCTACCATGAGCTTAACTGGGTGTTGATCAGTTGGGCTAACTATGGTTTATATCTATCTAGCTCCCAGAGGAGTAACATGTTCTCATAGAAATCTAATTTGCCGATTTGAAGGTAATGGAATCTTTCTAATATCAAGTCAGAGTTGACCAGTTTCTTCCATTCGCTAATAGTGGGGATTTTAGTGGATTTCCAACATCTAGGAATCATTTGTTTCGCAGTGTTTACCAAAATGTAGAATAGTTGTCTACGGATTTTACATGTTATTTGGGGGGAGTCATGTAGAAGGGCCGTTTCTATGCTTGGGAGGAGTTGTGTGGCAAGAACAGCGTTAATTTCTCGGAAAACTGCTGTCCAGAAGTTTCTTATGGGCACACAGTCCCACCATATATGAGCCATACTTCCAGGTTGACTACAGCCTCTCCAGCATGCATCTGAGCTGCTTCTAAAGATACGCTTAATTTTGGTTGGGGTGAGATACCAGCGGGTGAAAATTTTTATGTTTGTTTCCTTTGCTCTTGAGGAATGTGCGGAGTGTGATAGATTTTCGAATCTATTATGCCAGTCTGCTTTACTTGTGGTTGTGTCTAGCTCCCTGTCCCATCCTGCGGTGTATAAGGGTAAGCTTGGGAACCTATTTTCCAACACTAGTTTATATAGAGTGGAAACAGATCTAAGAGCCTTTAGGTCACTCAAGCAATATTGCTCGAATTTTGTTAAGGGTCGCAAGAAGTCAGCTTTTTGTTTGTGTGTGAGTATGAAATGTCTCGCTTGATGATAGTTGAACCAGGAGGTAAAGAAGGGGAGAGAGAGGGAATCGACTTGTTGTTTTGACATTAGCTTATTATTATCTAGCAAGGTGTGAATTCGTATTAAAGGGTCTTGGGGTGTGTGTAAACCCCTTTCCTGTATGAGTCCTGGTGGGAATTCCGGGTTAGACAACAGGCTTGTGAGTGGAGAGTATTTTGAGGAAATTTTTGGGAGCACCTTGAGAATAAATCGCCAGTCCCTCCACGTCTCGTTAGAGATGGAGGACGTTGATATTTTATGGTTCCCCAATGCTTGAGAGTTCCAGCATTTGCTACCTAGGTGTTTTGTGTCTGCCATGTAAGTTTCTATCTGCACCCAACCCTTAGGATGGGTCCCATTAGAGCTACACCATTCCAACACCCGTTGGAGAGATATTGCTAATTTATATGAGTGGAGATGAGGTACCCCCAGCCCACCTAGGTCTGGGGCTTTATAAATCGTGCTTTTATTAATGCGTGGTGGCCTGCGCCTCCATATGTAGTCATTCAGTATTTTTTGCAAGATGTCAATTTCTCTAGAGATGTGTTGGGTTGGTACTGTCTGAAGTATGTACAGAGCTTTGGGTAGTAGGACCATTTTTGCTGCCTGGATTCTCCCTAACCACGAAATATTCTTTAAAAGCCAAGAAGAAGTCAGGGATTGGAACTCATTGATGAGTTCATCATAGTTAAATTTACGCGTTAGTTGGCTGTCAGGCGTCAGGTAAATTCCCAGGTATTTAAGGCGACTGGTTTGTACCTTCAGGGGGCAAAGGGCTCTAATGTCCTCTAGCGTCCGTTGGCGGATCATAACCGGTAAGAATTCTGATTTTGTCATGTTAATGGAAAAATTGGAAACCTCACCAAAAGAGGAAAGTTCCGACATCACATGTGTGATAGAGTTGAGAGGGTCCGTCAGTGTCAGTAAAAGGTCATCTGCATAAATGGTAGTTTTGTGTTGATTAGATCCTACTGTTATTCCTTTAATAAGTAAGTTCTCCCTAATTCTAATTGCAAGGGGCTCAAGGGATATTATGAAAAGCAGCGGGGAAAGGGGACAGCCTTGCCTTGACCCGTTCCTTATTTCAAAGGCTTCAGAGAAAGTCCCATTTACCCTGACCTGCGCTGTGGGATTAGTGTAGAGGGCCATAATTTTTTGAATGAATCGATTTGGGAAATTAAAACGTCCTAAAGTCGTCTGTAAGTAAGTCCAGTCAAGTCTGTCAAATGCCTTCTCGGCGTCAGTGGACAAAAAAAGGGCTGGTGTTTCGGTCTTAGATACAAATTTTATAAGGTTAAGCACTTTCACAGTGTTGTCTTTAGCCTCTCTATTGGGTACAAAACCTGATTGATCCTGATGGATTATTTGTGGAAGAATTTGGTTTATGCGCGTGGCCAAGATTTTAGCATACAGTTTTAAATCAGTGTTAAGGAGGGAGATAGGTCTGAAATTGGCAGGGTTATCTGGCACCTTGCCTGGTTTCTCTAGTACTGAGATATGTGCTTGTAGCATAGTGTCAGGGAATGTGGAGCCATCCGCTATCTGGTTGAATAAAGAGGTTAAATGTGGGACCAAGTATTTTGAAAAGGTTTTATAGTATAAACCTGAAAACCCGTCCGGGCCCGGAGCTTTATTAGGTTTTAGGGTATGAATTGCATCCAGCACCTCCCTAGAAGAAATTGGTTTATCCAGGAATTCTCTTTGTTCTTCACTTAGCTGAGGTAGTTGTATGCTAGATAGATATTGGTGACATATTTGGTTATGAGATGGGGCTGTCCTGTCTGGGAATAGGTTGTATAACTTATGATAGAAAGATTGGAATGTTTCAGCAATTTTGTGGGTGTCCTCTAGGTGTTTCCCTGATTTGTTTTTTATTGAGTGAATATATGTCTTTTGTTGTCTGTGTTTTAAGGCTCTTGCTAGCCATTTCCCTGCCTTATTACCCTCTCTGTAAAATGTTTGCTGGAAAGACAATAGTTGTCTCTGAGAATCTATGTGCAGGAGATTATTTAATTGGTCACGCTTACTGGTTAGGTCGGTCATGATTTCGGTGTTTTCTGGGGTTTGTTTGTGGAGGTAGTCTAAATCTGCAATTTCTTTAGCTAAAGAGGAAAGCTCTTCTCTCCTTTTTTTTTTCAAATAAGCTTTGACTTTGATGAGTTCTCCTCTTATTGTGCTTTTATGTGCTTCCCATAATATGGGATGGGATATATCCGGTGTGTTATTTATGGTGAAGTAGGATTTAATGAGTTTAGCCAAGCGTTTTACTTGCTGTTTCCCCTTGAGAAGTGACTCATCTAGCCTCCATTGATAGGGCCTAAGTGGGGCTGAGGGCCAGGCTATGTCGCACGAGACCAGTGAGTGATCTGACCATGTAGTGTGCCTAATCTCAGCTGTTTTCAAGAAAGATAAGGAGAGATGATCAATGAAAATGTAATCCAGCCTAGAGTAGCATTTATTTGGGGATGAGAAAAAGGTGAAATCTGACTTCAGGGGATTTATGTATCTCCAAGTGTCGTGGACCCCTAACAATTTGAGGTTTTTCCATATGTTTTGCATACGCGGGATTTGTTGCCTGGTACAGGGGTTGGAGCAATCTATGTGGGGGTCTAGGGGAACATTTAGGTCTCCTGCTATAAAAAGAGAGCCTTTGGTTTGTGCTAGAATGGAGTTTGTGATAGTATGGATAAATTTGCTTTGAAATCTATTAGGTGCATATAAGTTTACCAAGGTGATAGGTTTGCCATAGAGAAGACCCGTCACGCATAGGAACCTGCCCTCTTTATCATGCTCTACGTGAAGTTTGCTAAAAGCCACTGACTTATGGATTAAAATGCTTACTCCATTGATTTTCTTGGTTGGGTGGGTACTATGAAAATGTTGCGGGTAGTTAGATGAGAAAAACTTGGGTATGTGTTTGGTTTTAAAATGTGTCTCCTGAAGCATCAGGATATGACCTCCCTTCCTAGATAAATCTAGCAATGCCATCCTACGTTTGTTTGGACAGTTCAGCCCTTTCGCATTTTGGGTTAAGATAGTGAGGGTCTGATCTAGTGTTTTATGTGGAGTAACCATTTTTAAATTTGAGGGAGCCATAACTAGACATTACCTCCATGCTCTGCCCACCTTCCCACTCCAAGTGCACTTGTATACGCTGATGGTCCATTGCATTCTCGATAACGAAGAAATAAGAAAACAAGAAATAAAAAAAAAAAAAATTAAGAAACAAATACAATAACATTTTACCCCTTTCC
This sequence comes from Bombina bombina, assembly GCF_027579735.1. Taxonomy (NCBI): domain Eukaryota; kingdom Metazoa; phylum Chordata; class Amphibia; order Anura; family Bombinatoridae; genus Bombina; species Bombina bombina. Next base: position 904,570,655 of record NC_069501.1, on the reverse strand, counting down.
TAAGTGAAAGGGTAGAGTACATCATTTTACCTAAAGGAGAATTTATCTCCTATCTGACTGAGAACATATATGTCACAACATTAGACTTACAACAATATGATAGTACAACCTTCAGAATTTAACTACTGGGCTGCATGCTAAAGGATGAACAGCAAGGTCTAAATGTTGAAATGGCCGATAGGCCCCTGAAAAAGAGAGGGTGAGAACACATGTAAACATATAACAACCTTCATATAAGGCTAATTGGAGAACAAAAAGCTCTAAACTCTAAACAACCTAATGTAGGCATAACATTATTAACTTGGTTGTCCTGGATCGTCAGCTATCTCGTGACAGTCCTGTGACGATTATCCCTTAAGAAAGGGAAGGTTAGCTTTGACCTGTATACAATACTGTAGTAAGTGAAAAGCAGAAAAAAGGATACAGCCTAGATGGCTCATGGGCTTGCTCTTTCAAGTAAGGGGTTTTGGCTGCCCACGTTCATTTTGCGTGTTTTTCTTTGTTGCACCTGCTGCCATTCTTGCCTCTGTGGGAGGGAGTTATTTCTAGGCCTCAGATTGTGTTGATCCAGTGTGTCTTGTAACTTCTCTATCTCTGGAGGAATAATGTCCAAGGCCTTGCAGATCTGGCTGACATCTCCTGGGTTGGTGCATATGAATCTCTTTCCTTGCCAGGGTATGATTAATTGAAAGGGGAACCCCCATCGATATGGGATGTTGGACTTCCTGAGGAGAGTGGTGAAGGGTTTGAGTTCCCTTCTTTTGAGGAGAGTTCTCTGTGATAAGTCTGTGAAAATTTGAAGATCAGCATTTTCATATTTGACAGGTTGCTGGTCTCGAGCTAGCTTCATTAGTTCTTCTTTAACTTGGAAATTTGTGACTCGCACAATTATATCCCTAGGAGGTTGCGAATCTAAAGGCTTTGGTCGTAGAGCCCTATGGGCCCTGTCAATATCAATTTTTATGGGTGATTCTGTTTGTTTCAGTGAGTTGAACAAGTCTTGCAAGTATTGCTCTAGGCCAGAGGGAGGGATGGATTCAGGGACACCTCTGATTCTGATATTATGTCTTCTGTTCCGATTTTCAGCGTCATCTATTTTGTCTTCCAGGCCTAGTATGGTGTCATTTTGTTTGTGGATAGTAGTATGAAGGTCCGAGATTGCTGAAGAGTGGGCGTCCAGTGTATTTTCAGCTGCTTCCACTCTGTGCCCTATATCTGAAATTTCTTTCTTTAGCTCACTTATTTCCTCTTTGATACACTGCTTGACCTGTGACACCAGTGCAGAAAAGTCCTTTTTCGAGGGCAGCGAGTCAAACAGAGCTTTGGGTACTGTAATAGAGTCAGCTGTGGTTTCAGAATCTGAGTCTGAGGAATAGAAAGCAGCGGCAGAATCCTGATCCTCGGCGGGATTGAGGTTTGTAGATTTGGCCTCCGCTGCTTTAAAAAAAGCGTTAACTGAGAGGGTCACATGGCTCCTCTGCTTTTGTGTCGCACCTTTTTTATTAGATTTTTTGGTAGACATGTTTACCCTGAATAGAAACAAAGACACTGTTTGAGCGTACCCTTTGGGTATTGCCTGATAGAAGTCAGATGAGTGATGTGTGCTTTGGGCAAAGCTTGTAGAATCAGCTACAGATGTGGCCTTAAAAAACTGCTATGAATATATAGAGAGACCTCTCCATATGAAAGGCTGTAAAGCGTGCTTCCTGTCTTGCAGCCAAGTGTAACTTCAATTATTTTGAGACAGTACATAGGATTAGAATGTGTTGGCACCATAAACATATAAACACAGGTATTTCAGGAGCGATTATGTTTGCATGACATTTTAGATCCCCAGTAGAAAATCAAGTAGAGCTGTACAGCGTGTTTACATTTTATAGTGCTGCGTCATTTCAAGCTTCTTTGGCCCTGTTTAGCCGTGTATGCTAGGGGAAGTCTTAGGAAACCTTGCCGTTGCATTGAAGTATTTTTCCAAAACACTCCTCTCTCTCTTTGAATGACTCTTGTCCCAAGAGATTAAATTTAGTCCCCCTTATATTTGGGCCTCTGCTCTGTGCGTATAAGTTGCGTTATGGACTATAGGGCGCCACTCAGATAGGTGACCATGTCGGGGCAGGTAGATAAATGTCCGTTATAGGATCAATCCAGATCTCTTACCCGCAGCCTGAATCCTAGTTGTATTCGGATGTGGTTGTGTGCGGCGGCAAGGGCTGCAGCTGGACCCTGCGGTGCTTAGGCCTGTTCCGTTGCGCGGCGTATCACCTGCTGTGAAGTATAGCACCGGTAAAGTTTTGGCCTCACATTTGATTCTCCTCTCTATTATGGTGCTGGACAGCACTTTTGGGCCAAACTTTTCCCCCGGTTATGAGAGAAAAACGTTGCTCAGTCAGAAAGGGCTCAGGAGCACACTCAAGCCGCGGCCATTTCCCTGGCTGGCTCGCTCCGCCCCCCAGCCCCATTGTTTTCTATGGGGGAATCATGCACGAGCACGTTTTTGAGGCTGGCCGCGTCCGTAAGCAACTCTGGTATCGAGAGTTGAAGTTGCGTTAAATATGCTATACGCTCCTTTTTTGGAGCCTAACGCAGCCATTCTGTGGACTCTCAATACCAGAGTTATTTTAAAGGTGCGGCCAGAAAAAAGCCAGCGTTAGCTACGCGGGTCGTTACAGACAAAACTCTAAATCTAGCCGAAGGTGTTTATTGTTCCCTTGATTGAGCATGAACATTTTGAAAACAAGTGCTTAATGCAAATGTGAATAAATCCTGACTCACATGAAAACATTGCAAGCATGCTGAAGATTTAAAAACAAAAGCAAAACAAAAAAAACTAAATTAAAAAACATTAGTGTTAACACATGTGCAAAAGAAAATACATAAAAAAAAACTATTTGTATCCCTATACCATACATACAGTATGTGTAAAAAGTAAAGGGAACATATGTGCTTAAAATATTGACATGAACAAATAAGGTAACTGAACATTCTAGCGTAAGTAAAATTCTTTTATAAAAATACATAATGATTCATATATATTGCATGAAAAGGACTATGGTGATTAAATTAAAGATAATGATTGTACATTTGTCTGTAATACTAGTTATAGTATATCTGTGTTCCTGTGTGTCCGTGTGTGTCTGCGTGCATAAGTGGGAAAGTGGAGGGCTGTCTAATCATGCAACAACTTAAGGGTTAACTTTTGTCTGAACTGCTAGGTGTTCTGTTTAAGTGTATTAGCTGATGTTGCAGCTACAGGGAGATGTTGCAGAGCCTATATTAGTGTCTGCAGGCAGGAAGTAGGGTCACTAACCTGTTTCTTGTCTTGCAGGTGGAACAATGGTGAAGCCTCGTCGCACTTCCAAGGCTCCAAGGCGGTTTGGCGATGATAGGAGGCACCTGTAAAGAAGAAGAAAACATCAGCTGCCACCATGGGTGATGTTATCCCTCCCTCTCCTTCGATACCCTCTGCTATTCCCTTTTCCTTTGCTACCTATTCCCTCTTGTTTTCTTCTTTTCTCCCTGTCTATTCTATATCTCTCCCCTCTACCTCTGTTCTTTCTTCTGCAATTTTTTCCTCTCCTTCTGCTTTCCTTACCGTTTCTTTTTCTTCTTCCCTGTCTGTCCCTATATCTTCCTCTACTCCCTCTATCTTCTCTTTTCCCCCTTGTTACACCCCTTTTTCCTCAGCCCCTTCATTTTTAGGCCCCCTTTCCTCCGGTTCTGCCCCATTCACAAGACCCAAATCCCTGGGCCATCCACTGAGCCCATGTCCCCCCTCCTTCTGGAAGACACTGCCATGTCTGATGGGTCTGCCTCTCCTCCTCTGACTCCCGGTCAGAGAGGGGTTGGGGGAGGCCAGGCGGATCAGGGGTTAGTATCTGGTTTGCTTCTTACTACTCCTCACGGTAGGACTAGGGCGGCCTCTTCATCACCCATCTCCAGGCCTGTTTCACGTGCTGCGGCGCAAGCTCCGCCCCCGCACCATCACGTGGGCCCCGAGTCTCTTGGACCATTGAGGTTAGTGCGCAGAGACCGGAGGCATCACACAGACAAGCATCTGAGCGGCTATCATTGGCACAAAGGTAAGTGGGGTATCCGGAGTCAATGGTGACCGCCTGGGGGGGGAAGGGATCCATTAAAAAAGGGCAGTGTGGCGGTAGGAAGGGAAAAGGGCCACTGCAGAAAGTTCAAGGGGCAAAGAAGGGAATAAGTAAGAGGGGTAATAATAAAAAAGGAAATAAATCATATGAATTAACCCCTGTTGGTAAAGGCATAGCGGTTAAAGGAGGGTACACTACTATTTTATCAAGCCTTAAGAAAAGGTTGCTATCTAGAGGGACAAGCAATTTGCAGGGTGTTTGTGGACTTAAGAGACAGGAGCAGGGAGCGAGGGGCCTCATCATCGACTCCAGTTATACCCCCACTTATTTCACAGGTTCCTATGGCATCATTGGCGGCAGAAGCATCCATTGGTGAGGCTTCTGTGTCAACGCAGATGCAGGCTGGGACATCAGCGGCTACAGAGAATCCTGCGGCGAGTCAGACCCCCCAGCCTACCCCGTTAATATCCGTTCCTGTGTCTTCTGGAGCTGAGGTGATGGCTGGAGCTGGTGAGCCATTACCTACACCACACTTTAGGGGGGATGAAAGTTACTCCACGGGAGACTCTGACAGTTCCTCTGGGTTCAGGGATAAGGGTTAGTGCAAGCTATTTAGGTACATTAGAAAAATAGCAGATGCGAAAGGGGCTAGCGAGGTAGGTTCAGTTAGGGCAGCACCACCGTTATGGGGCCAGGGAATAGCAGGCGCTAGTGCACAGTCAGGTGGGCAATCCAGTTCTTCTAAGTTGCTAGTGGCGAGCACTGCTGACACATACCCGTGTATACCGTGTATAGTACACTCGCTGCATTCTCACCTTAAGCTGCTTATAGCCAGACGGATTAAAGAAGGGAGGTACGTTAAAAATATTTGAACTCTCTAGGATGGCGCAGCATATGAAGGAAATGGTTGAGGATGGGACCTGGGATAGGAAGGCAAAAAGGCCTGAGACTTATAAGGAGTGGATGCGTTGCTTCCGCGTGCTAACTTCTTGCTATTTGGAAGCTAACCCTCAGCATAACCTTAATATCCTTAAATATATGGAAGTCATAGATGACATTCATACTAGAGGAAAAGGAGCAGCATGACGTCAATATGACGCCAATTTCAGGCGTAGATTAGTATCAAATCCGATACTTAATTTCGGGATGAAGGAGATGGATCTGTTTTCCGGTTTGGAGTTATCAGATAGCATAGCCGTAGTTCCATCAAGGCCCGCGGCGACAGGCATGCAGAATAGGCAGTTTAGGAGGCAAGGAGGTAGGGAATGTTGGCGCTTCAAGGAAAAGCAATGTGACAAAGGCTTGCACTGTCTTTTTTGGCACATCTGCATCTATTGTGGAGGGCCTCATGCAGATACGGACTGTCCCAGGTGTCGCGAGTCAGGTGGTGGGAGGGCACCATTTAGACCAGCTGCTGTGGGAAAGGGCCCATGCACCCCTGAAACTAGGGGAAATATGTAGTCTGCTTAGGGTTTATCCCTATAAGGAGGCGGCGGAGTTCCTTAGGTTAGGGTTATCATTTGGGTTTTGCATTCCGGTTCCACGGCCCTTGTCTCACTCTCTTGCAATTCATAACCTTCCATCAGCTATTCAAAACCCCCAGGCGGTAGCAGTTAAATTAGAGAGAGAAGTGGCTTTAGGGCGTATGGCTGGTCCCTTCCCTTCCATCCCTTTTGAGAATTTGGTTATATCCCCACTAGGAGTAGTATTTAAGAAGGAGCTAGGGAAGTTTAGGTTGATCCAGCATCTGTCCCACCCAGAGGGCGGGTCAGTAAATGATGCTCTTGACGAGGGGAACACATCAGTTTGGTATCAGTCCTTTGAGTCTGCCCTGGGTGTCATTCAGGGGCTAGGTCCAGAAGCGGAGATGGCAAAGGTAGACATTGAGTGAGCCTTTTGCCTCCTCCCGATTCACCTGGAAAGATTCTACCTGATTGGGTGCATGTTTCAGGGCCAGTATTACGTGGATCACTACTTGCCAATGGGGTGTACAATTTTGTATGCATATTTTAAACTGTTTAGTTCGTTCCTGCATTGGGCAGTGGTGCACAAGTCTGGGCTTGTTCATATGGCTCATTATTTAGATGATTTCCTTTTCTTGGTGAGGGCGGGATCCAGAGATTGTGCTAGGCTTCTGGGGACCATGCAGTGACTATGCTCTCGCTTAGGTGTGCCACTAGCTGAAGAAAAAACGGAAGGACCGTGTACATGCATCATCTTCTTGGGCATTGAAATTGACACTGTAGCCAGGGAATGCAGATTACCGATGCAATTAGTTGACTCTGTCCGGTCGGCTGTCCAGGTTATCCTGGATGCAGGGAAGGTCTACACTTAGGGCTTTCAATCTTTGTTGGGGCTATTGAACTTTGCATCCAGGGTCATTCCCATGGGTAGGATATTAAATAGGAGGAGGGAGGCAGCGACTAGGGGGCTTAGATTACCAAGAGCTGCGATAAGGGTTTCCCTAGACATTAGAAAGGACCTGACAGTTTGGCTTTTGCTCCTTCGGGAATTCAACGGAGTAAGGATCTGGCTGCCCGCACCGGTCAGCAGTCAACAATACCCTTGTTTACTGATGCAGCGGGTAGTCATGGTTTTGGGGCTTACTTTGAGGGATCTTGATGTGCAGCCAACTGGCCGTCGGAATGGTTCGGTACAAGTCTGTTGAAGAATCTTTCTTTACTTGAGCTTTTCCCCATTTTAGTAGCTGTTGAATTATGGCACGAGTGATTGCAGAACTGGGCGGTCAATTTTTGGTGTGACAATTTGAGTGTGGTTCACGGCATCAATAGGATGTCTGCTTCTTCATCCCCCCATAGTGAATGTTTTATGCCAATTAGTGTTGCTCTGTTTCAGGTATAATATCTCATTCAAGGCGATTCACATTCCTGGGTCTAGCAATGTTATCGCTGATGCGCTATCTAGGGGCCAGTGGGAAGCAGCACCCAATGCTTTGGCTCAGGGTGATGAGTGTCCCGCTTATATTTGGCAGGTGGTGAGTTCTGGGGAACTGTGCTAAGACTGCTCCAGGTGTCACTGGCTTCCAAGACCGGGCACTCATATCACAGATATTGGTGTGAGTGGAAGGAGTTCCTGCACACAAAGGGGCTTTCTTGGAGGTGGCAGGATACGCACAGTTTTTTGCAGTGGGTCGCATGCTTTCATGAAAGGGGCCTGGCGCCCAGCGCCATCAGGAGCCAAGCTGCCGCAGTCTCCTTCTTTTTGAAATTGTATGGGGCCCCTGACATTTTCAAATTATTCTTAGCTAGGGCCGCTATTAAAGGGGTGCATAGATTGAGGGGCCCCACTAGGGACATTAGTGAACCGGTCACTAGGAGTCGGTTAGGTAGTATGATCCAGGTCCTCCCAAGGATTTTAAGCTCAGCATACGAGGTCGCCCCTTTTCGCCACTGCTTTTTCTCTAGCATATTTTGAGGCACTGCCCATTAGCGAGTTGGTTGCTCCATCTAAGAGGTCGCCAGGACCCGCGGGAAAAGAGTCCCTTGTCCTCTCTGGGTGGCGGCAGCGGGGTGTGACATATCTGTGATAGGCACAGCCTGGTGGGGTGAAAGAGGAGGGGGACACGTGAGCGCATTCAATGTCAGCTGTAAGTGCTGACGCTCGGTGACTCCCTGCACGATCCCTCCAAAAAAGCCCTCCAGGCTGATGGAATGGGGGCGCCCCCATTCCTTTAGGGCAGTCACACCCCTTTCTTAGGAGTTGTAGGACAGGTATGATCTTGACGGCCAATGTTAATTTGTTAAGTTATTTAAGTTAATTTTAAGTTATTGTTTTAAATAAATACAACCCTTGTCCCCAGATGGGGAAAGAGTTTTTCTCCCATAGCTGGTGTCTGTGTGTTATTTGTGTTATTATGTTGTTAACGGTATTGTCATCACATAGTAGGTAAGGTATAGAAAGTTTTACCCTTATGACACTAAACTAAATGTAGAGCATTCCTGCACTGGGTAAAGTGGATGATAGCTTATAGTTTTTGGGGTTTAAATCTTTATAATGCTTGATTTTTTTTTACAGGTGCGCAAGGTTAATGTTACATAATTCTGGACATTAATGATAATGTTGACTGTCCCTTTAATCTTCTTTTAATTCTAATCTTGTTGGAATAAATTTTTTAGCAAATCATCATTTAAAATTGATCCTATTTAGCTTTAGTTGTTTTGTAGAAGCATTTATAGAAATGTATGCAAATTATCACTGCCACATTTGTTTTATTTTTGAGAAGTTGTCCGCCCGCCTGTTAGTACATGGGGCCCTAGATATACGGGTTGTTAATGCAAAATGACTTCCCTTGAAAAGAATGTGAAAAGTGGGCTGTTGTGGATTTTTCAAATGGACTGGAAAGGATGCTAATTTGAAAATACAACAAAAGAAATACAATACAAATGCTGATGGATTAGAATAGGAAGTGTTTTTTTTTTTTTAAACACTTTGAGCATATTTTAAGAATGTATATAATTCTATGAAAAATAAAATGGGGAAAAAAGCAGTTTGAAAAGCTCAACTAATGCTAAAAACTAACATGTAATTTCCAAAAAAAATTATGTAATTTAATATATGAACTGATTGATTCAGAGGACTAAACTAAGCAATTATGGACGATTTGCCTATAATATACTTAAATGTTAGCAAGTAGTTAAAAAGGATTTATAATGGTGTTAAAATGCAACCCATTACATTGCTGCTAAAAATGAATATTGCATGTTTATTAAATCAATTATTAATTTTTTAAATAAATTCACTTTAATAATTTTCATAGTCTAAAGATTTCAGAGATCCCACAGAATATTCACTGTTTCATTTGATGTTGCTATTTAATACAGTGTTCAAAGAGGAAAGATATTCTAAGATGTCCACTTACCAAAAAAAAAAATATATATCAAAAGCATTACACAAAGAAGGCTTTAAAATATTCCAGTTTTCAGACTATCCTTTACACAATAAAATCACACTTTTGAATCTGCTTTGTTGTTTTCTTTTAATTCACTGAAATTAATCTTAGATGTAGATGCCTTATTTGCATTAATTAAAACTCCACCGTAGAAGCTCAGTTTAATTGCAATCAAATTTGCTTAATTATGCATGGCGAGAGATTCCCAAAAGAGTGAGGTTCTTGTAAGGAATTTTGTTTTTTTACACTGACAAAATAAATTGAAAATGTCATTTTTTTATGTTTTATGTAAGACTTTTAAATAATATGTGGAGCACCTTATATCTTCTATGTAAAGTAATGTTATTGCTTTAGTAATTATAGCGATCTACATTTTTCATTGTTAATTGTGGGTGTCAGCCTCATTAATTTTAATTTAAAGACTGTAATGAAATTAACAAAATTTGTGCTGATCTGCTGAATCTTGACTTACGGGAAGTAAAAGTTTTCAACAAATAATAATAAAATGAACATTTTTTAAATATATTTAAAGATAAAGGGATAGTGTCTACAATTAATTAATCAAATAAAACATAATAAATGTAGTAATTCTATTCAAATAGTATTAATGTTGTAGATAATATTAATAAGCATGTTGGTCAAAGTAAGGCGCACATGCTACAAGACAAATACCATAATGTGGTTACTTTTAGCTTAGTTATTACAGATTACATTCATGTTGAAGAAATTACCTATTAAAAAATTAATAGAGTAAAAATAATAAAAATACAGTTAAGAATCCTGGATAGTTCGTAGCTCTCATTGTTACTTGTAAGCTCCAAGGCAGTACTGAAGATGATTAATACTGTTGAAAATAAAATGTTCGATATTTTGTTCGATTGTTTTTACATTTATTACACATATTACATTTGTAACATTGTAATATATGAACATCACATTTTAATATTAATTTATTGTATTAAAAAATCAAATACTATATATAAATAGATAGATGATAGATAACATATACTGTTGATAAATACTGTAGATAGATGATAGATAGATAGATAGATAGATAGATAGATAGATAGATAGATAGATGATAGATTGATATAGATAGATAGATAGATAGTTAGATAGATAGATAGATAGATAGATAGATAGATAGATAGATAGATGATAGATAGATAGATAGATAGATAGATAGATAGATAGATAGATAGATAGATAGATAGATGGATAGATACTGTAGATAGATGATAGATAGATAGATAGATAAATGATAGCTACTGTAGATAGATACTGTAGATAGACAGATAGATAGATAGATGATAGATAGATTATAGATAGATAGATGATAGCTACTGTAGCTAGATAATGTAGATAGACAGATAGATGATGGATAGATAGATAGATAGATAGATAGATAGATAGATAGATAGATAGATAGATAGATAGATATATGATAGATAGATAGATAGATAGATAGATAGATAGATAGATATATGATAGCTACTGTAGATAGATAATGTAGATAGACAGACAGATAGATAAATGATAGATAAATGATAGATATAAATAGATAGATAGATAGATAGATAGATAGATAGATAGATACAATGCCCATCCAGTCTGTCCATATTTATTCTAAAGTTTCAGCTTTTGCCATAAAAAAAATCTTCAGATATTCCTCATATTTTACTGAATTATTGCAGATTTCTAACATCTACCACATAGTGTTTCCTATAAATATTTCAGTAGTAGAGGGAAGTAATGTCTGGGTCAACCATAACAAAAGTCATTTTTATTTCATATATTTTTGTTCTATATAAGTCAGCGACTAACAATTTGGGGTTTGCATGGTTCTCTCAGTTATTTTTTATTCTCGGTTTTACTAATTTTAAAGAAATTGTGCTAGTTGTCTCCCACTTAACCCACTCTTTCCCGCACATAGTGGATTTTTCTGTAGGTTCTTTCTGTAGGTTAAATTGGTAAAACTAACATAGTAACATAAGCAATAAGGTTGAAAGAAGATAAAAGTCCATTGAGTTCAACTTATGCAGACCCTATTATATTTAAAATAAAACAGCAAAGAGGTGCAACCTGTGACTATCTATATGAGAGGATAGTAAAAGAATCATAGATGAGAAATAGGGTACTCATATTTTGCAATAGCAGCCTAATGTGCTATTGGATTTATGCTGGTAATTTACAGTATACCAGCTTGCTGAACCCCGGTGTTCAGGAACTCCAGATTCCAAACTGCTGGATGCAGACCAGGGAGGGTAGCTGTAGTGGTGGTGTACAAGTTGGTCAAATACAAATTCTTTGTATAAAACGTTTTAATAGAACATCTATAAAAAAACAAAACAAGTACAACCAGGGGGTATAACAATAACCCCCTGTATTCTCTGCAACACATTTCTCAGCATTCATCAGGCAGACATAGCCATTTAATCTTGGCCTTTAAATTCAAAACCAGCTACCAATCACAATGTGTCACACTTTAGACTTTTCTATCTGTAATGAGATCTTCCAGCAAACCAAAATTCAGAGAAAAACCCCAAATAATTAATTATTATGAACATTTTAAATAAAATAAAAAACAACAGAACCATCACAGCCTACCCAACTAATATTTTGTGGAAGCACCTTTTGTATTTATTACAGCAGCAAGTATTTGTGAATACTTTGCACTTCTAGAATTTAGAATTGTATCCCACTTTCTTTGCAAGTTTCTGATCTCTGAATGGGCCTTTCAAAGACTTTGATATGATTTTCCTTTTCTTAGATGTGTGTTTTGGGTTATTGTCAAAGGTCAGCAGATTTTGTGCCATATGTTGATATTTGGAGCTAGTCATTATCCCATCTATCTTGACAAGAGCCACTGAACCAGCTGAAGAGAAGCAGCTCCAAAGCATGATCCTACCACCATCATGCTTCAAAGCTGGAATGGTTTTCTTTGGATGGTGAGCTTTATTTGCTTTATTCCAAACATATCTTTTACAATTTAGGCCACGAAATGCAACTTTTGTCTTGTCATACCATAGCACATTTTCTCAAATGGTTTGGGATGACTGAATTAATCTTTTCGCATCATTAAAATGGGCTTGAATGTTCATTTTTGTAAGAAAATGTTTCCATCTTGCCACCCTACCCCCTAGCCCAGACTTTCAGAATGCAATAGATGGTGGTGACATGCAAGACTGGTACATGCCAGAAATTCCTGTAGCTCATTCAGTGTTGTTGTTGGCCTCTTGGTAGCCTCATCCTTATAAGTTTTCTCCTTGGCCTCTCATCAAATTTGGAGAGTTGTCCTGATTTTTGTCTAAGTTGGTGCCTTATTTTCTCCACTTATTAATAATGGTTTTGACAGTGCTCCATGGTACATCCAGTGTCATTGATATTCTTTTATATCCTTATCCTGATTGGTACTTTTCAACAATTACCTCTCAGGTTTTTTGGAAACTCTTTGTGGACCATGGCTGTTGCAGAAGGATGCAACCCCAAACATTAAAACAAATCCTTCAGCAACAGCTGACTTTAATCTGGGTTAAATCACAATTATTGATTGCAGTTGTATATTAACCTACAGGCATGATATAGAATGTGATTGGCTAACTGTGAATACGCCTAGAGCCCCCATTATGAAAGGGCAATCAGGATGTTGTCGTTTTTTTTTTTTTTTTAATGTTCATAATAATAAACTCTTTTTCCCCCCCTGAATTTTTATTTGTTGGGAGATCACATTAGATGGAAAAAATTGATATCTACATTGTCGTTATTTCTGTCTTTAAATTTCAAAAACATTCTATAAAGTAAAAGACATGATTTGTTGACAGAATCTTGAGAATTTTATGAAGATGCAGATGTAAGCATTGTAAATTATCAGTGTTTAAGAACCGAGTTATTGCTTTTCTTTTTTTACTGGGATTCAAGTTAAAAAGACAGTCTAGTCAAAATTAAACTTTCATGATTCAGATCGGGCATGCAATTTTAAACAACTTTCCAATTTACTTGTATCATCAATTCTTTGATGAAAGCTAAACATAGGTAAGCTCATTTGCTAATTTCTAAACCCTTGAAGACCACCTCTTATCTTATTTTTACAGTTTTTCACAGCTTAAAAGCACTAGTTCATGTGTGCCATATAGATAACATTGTGCTCACTCCCGTGGAGTTACCTTGGAGCAGATAATGATTGGCTAAAATGCAAGTCTGCCAAGAGAACTGAGATAAGGGGGCAGTCTGCAGAGGCTTCGATACAAGGTAATCAAAGATGTAAAAAGTATATTAATATAACAGTGTTGGTTATGCAAACTGGGGAATGGGTAATAAAGGGATTATCTATCTTTTTAAACAATAGAAATTCTGGAGTACACTGTCCTTTTAATTATTTCATGTAACCTTAGTACTCTACATTGTTTTACAGGAAAATAATAATGTTCCATAAACAATCGGCATAATTGGAATCTAAAAGTTATATATTAGATTTAGAGTCTCTTCAAAAAACAAATCCTACACCTTTCAGGATATCATGTTAGCATATATACAAAGTATATAATTTTATTGTAATAAAGCTCACTATATACCATAATAGTTTACACAGAATATGTGTAGGATTCAAACCATTTTTTATTCTTATAAAAATAATCAATACTAATATGAGATAAATTAGTTGTTTGTAAAAATCACCTAAATTACAAGTTTTGCGTTCATGTTTTAACACAGAAAAATGGCAATTTCAGCGTTAAAACAGCAGAGTCTTGTCGTTATAGCTATACCGCAAGCCTTTTAGCCTGTAACGCAACATCAGTCCCACACTCAAAAAAATTAACGGCTAGATTACGAGTTTTGCATTAAGCTGAAAAAGCAGTGTTAACAGGTCCTAACACTGCTTTTCACTACCGCTGCTATAAAGAGTCTTGCAGGTTTAGGGGCACCACACACTTCTTTGGCCTTACTGCAAAACGACTTACGTAAACTTCGTAAACCCTTTTTTCTATGGGACTTCCATAGCGCTGGTATTACGAGTCTGTCCTGGGAGGCCAAAAAGTGAGCGGTACACCCTCTACCTCCAAGATTCCTAACGCATTTTAAAGTCAGTAACTATGAGTTTTATACTACAACGCCGTAGCATAAAACTCATAACTAAAGTGCTAAAAAGTACACTAACACCCATAAACTACTTATTAACCCCTAAACCAAAGCTCTCCCGCATCGCAAACACTATAATACAATTTTTAACCCCTAATCTGCCGCTCCGGACATCGCCGCCACTAGAATAAACATATTAACCCCTAAACCGCCCACTCCCGCCTCGCAAACACTAGTTAAATATTGTTAACCCCTAATCTGCTGTCCCCAACATCTCCGCCACTATATTAAATGTATTAACCCCTAAATCTAAGTCTAACCCTAACCCTAACACCCGCTAGCAAATATAATTTAAATAAATCTAAAGAAAATTACTATAATTAACTAACGGCTAGAGTTTGGTGTTAGCCGTCAAAAGCAGCGTTAAGGGTCCTAACACTGCTTTTTACCGCCCGCTGGTATTTAGAGTCAGCCAGGAAAGGTTCTAACGTTCTCTTCCTTACCGCGACTCCAGGCTACCACAGATCCCCTTACGCCAATTGCGTATCCTATCTTTTCAATGGGATCTGCCTAACGCCGGTATTTGGAGTCTTGGGAGAAGTGAGTGGTAGAGCCTCTACCGACAAGACTCCTACCGCCAAAAAAAGTCAGTAGTTAAGAGCTTTATGGGCTAACGCGGGAATATAAAGCTCTTAACTACTGTGCTACAAAGTACACTAACACCCATAAACTACCTATGTACCCCTAAACCAAGGTCCCCCCACATCGCCGCCACTATAATAAAATTTTTTAACCCTTAATCTGCCGACCGGACACCGCCGCCACCTACATTATACCTATGAACCCCTAATCTGCTGCCCCTAACATCGCCAACCCCTATATTATATTTATTAACCCCTAATCTGCCCCCCCAATGTAGTCGCTATTTAACTACACTTATTAACCACTAATCTGCCGACCGGACCTCGCCGCCACTATAATAAATTGTATTAACCCCTAATCTGCCCTCCCTAACATCGCCACCACCTACCTACAATTATTAACCCCTAATCTCCCGCCCGCAACGTCGCCGCTACTATAATAAAGTTATTAACCCCTAAACCTAACTCTAACCCTAACACCCCCTAACATAAATATAATTTAAAAAAAAACAAAATAATATTCCTAAAATTTAATTTAAAACTAAATACTTACCCTAATATAGCTACAATATAACTAATAATTACATTGTAGCTATTTTAGGATTTATATTTATTTTACAGGCAACTTTTTATTTATTTTAACTAGGTACAATAGCTATTAAATAGTTAATAACTATTTAATAGCTACCTAGTTAAAATAACTACAAAATTACCTGTAAAATAAATCCTAACCTAAGTTACAAATATACCTAACACTACACTATCATTAAATTAATTAAATAAATTACCTACAATTAGCTAAACTAAAATACAATTAAATAAACTATTCTATAATACAAAATAAAACAAACACTAAATTACAAAAAATAAAAAATAATTACAAGAAGTTTAAACTAATTACACCTAATCTAAGCCCCCTAATAAATTAAAAAATCCCTCCAAAATAAAAACATGCCCTACCCTATTCTAAACTACAAAAGTAATCAGCTCTTTTACCAGCCCTTAAAAGGGCTTTTTGCGGGGCATTGCCCCAAAGTAATCAGCTCTTTTACTTGTAAATAAAAATACAATACCTCCCAACATTACAACCCACCACCCACATACCCCTACTCTAACCCACCCAAACCCCCTTTAAAAAAAACTATCGCTAACCCGCTGAAGATCTCCCTACCTTGAGTCGTCTTCACCCAGCCAAGCCGAATTCTTCATCCAAGGTGCGCAGAGGAGGTCCTTCATCTGGTAGAAGTCTTCATCCAAGTGGGGCAAGAAGAGGTCCTCCATCTGGTAGAAGTCTTCATCCATGCGGTGTCTTCAATCTTCATCCATCCGGAGCAGAGCCATCTTCAAAGGAGCTGATGCGGAGCCATCCTCTTCAACCGACGACTTCCCGACGAATGAAGGTTTCTCTAAGGGACGTCATCCAAGATGGCGTCCCTTCAATTCCGATTCTATCAGCCAATCGGAATTAAGGTAGAAAAAATCTGATTGGCTGATGCAATCAGCCAATCAGATTGAAGTTCAATCCGATTGCCTGATCCAATCAGCCAATCGTTTTGAGCTTGCATTCTATTGGCTGATCAGAACAGCCAATAGAATGCAAGCTCAATATGATTGGATGAAGACTTCTACCGGAAGAAGGACCTCCTCTGCGCACCTTGGATGAAGAATTCGGCTCAGCTGGGTGAAGACGACTCAAGGTAGGATGATCTTCAGGGGGTTAGCGATAGGTTGTTTTAAGGGGGTTTGGGTGGGTTAGAATAGGGGTATGTGGGTGGTCGGTTGTGATGTTGGGGGGGGTATTGTATTTTTATTTTCAGTTAAAAGAGCTGATCACTTTGGTGCAATGCCCCGCAAAAAGCCCTTTTTTATTTTGGGGTGCTTTCTTATTTTAGTAGGGGTTTAGATTAGGTGTAATTAGTTTATACTTCTTGTAATTTTTTTTAATTTTTGTAATTTAGTGTTTAGTTTTTTTTTATATTATAGATTAGTTTATTTAATTGTATTTTAGTTTAGCTAATTGTAGTTTATTTATTTAATTAATTTAATGATAGTGTAGTGTTAGGTGTATTTTGTAACTTAGGTTAGGATTTATTTTACAGGTAATTTTGTAGTTATTTTAACTAGGTAGCTATTAAATAGTTATTAACTATTTAATAGTTATTGTACCTAGTTAAAATAAATACAAATCCTAAAATAGCTACAATGTAATTATTAGTTATATTGTAGCTATTTTAGGGTTTATTTGATAGGTAAGTATTTAGTTTTAAATATGATTATTTTATTTTATTTTAGGAATATTATTTTGTTTAATTAAAATGATATTTAACTTAGGGGGGTGTTAGGGTTAGGGTTAGAGTTAGGTTTAGGAGTTAATAATTTTATTATAGTAGCGGCGACGTTGCGGGCAGGAGATTAGGGGTTAATCATTGTAGGTAGGTGGCGGCGATGTTAGGGAGGGCAGATTAGGGGTTAATATTATTTATTCTAGTGTTTGCGAGGCGGGAGTGCAGCAGTTTAGGGGTTAATACATTTATTATAGTGGCGGCGAGGTCCGTTCAGCAGATTAGTGGTTAATAAGTGTAGGTAAGGTAGCTGCGATGTTGGGGGGCAGATTAGGGGTTAATAAATATAATGTAGGTGTCTGCGATGTTGGGGGCAGAAAATTAGGGGTTCATAGGGATAATGTAGGTTGCGGCGTTCTCCGGAGCGGCAGATTAGGGGTTAATAATATAATGCAGGTGTCAGCGATAGCGGGGGCGGCAGATTAGGGGTTAATAAGTGTAATGTTAGGGGTGTTTAGACTCAGGGTTCATGTTATGGTGTTAGGTGCAGACTTAGAGAGTGTTTCCCTATAGGAAACAATGGGGCTGCGTTAGGAGCTCAACGCTTCTTTTTTGCAGGTGTTAGGTTTTTTTGCAGCCAGCTCAGCCCCATTGTATCCTATGGAGATATAGTGCATGAGCACGTTTTTCCAGCTTACCGCTACCGTAAGCAACGCTGGTATTGAGGGTTGAAGTGGAGCTAAATTAAAATTCTGAGCCTAACGCAGCCACTCAGACAACTCTAAATACCAGCGTTGTTTGGAGGGGGTGCTAGGAAAAAAAGTAGCGCTAGCTACGCGGGTCTTTACCGACAAAACTCTAAATCTAGGCTTTAATTATTCCTATTTAAAACTAAATACTTACCTATAAAATAAACCCTAAGCTAGCTACAATATAACTAATAGTTACATTGTAGCTAGCTTAGGGTTTATTTTTATTTTACGGGCAAGTTTGTATTTATTTTAACTAGGTAGAATAGTTATTAAATAGTTATTAACTATTTAATAACTACCTAGCTAAAATAAATACAAATTGACCTGTAAAATAAAACATAACCTAAGTTACAATAACAACTAACACTACACTACAATTAAATAAGTTAACTAAACTAAATACAATTCAATAAATTAAATTAGCTAAATCACAAAAAAAAAACAGAAAATAAAAAACAAATTACAGATCTTTAAACTAATTACACCTAATCTAATAGCCCTATCAAAATAAAGGCCCCCCCAAATAAAAAAAAACCTAGCCTAAACTAACTATCAATAGCCCTTAAAAGGACCTTTTGCGGGGCATTGCCCCAAAGTAATCAGCTCTTTTACCTGTAAAAACAAATACAAACAACCCCCCAACAGTAAAACCCACCACCCACACAACCAATCCCCCAAATAAAATACTAACTAAAAAAACCTTAGCTCCCCATTGCCCTGAAAGGGGCATTTAAATGGACATTGCCCTTAAAAGGGCATTTAGCTCTTTTGCAGGCCCAAAGCCCTAACCTAAAAAATAAACCCACCCAATACACCCTTAAAAAAATCCTAAAACTAACCCCTGAAGATTCACTTACCATGAGAAGTCTTCATCCAAGCTTCAAAGATGTCCTCAACAAAGCTGGCAGAAGTGGTCCTCCAGACGGGCAGAAGTCTTCATTCAGACGGCATCTTCTATATTCATCCTTCCGGCGCGGAGCGGGTCCATCTTCAAGACATCCGACGCGGAGCATCCTCTTCAAACAACGGCTTCATCATAATGAATATCTCTTTAAGTGACATCATCCAAGATGGCGTCCCTTAGATTCCGATTGCCTGATAGAATTCCATCAGCCCATCGGAATAAAGGTAGAAAAAATCCTAATGGCTGATGCAATGACGTCACTTAAAGAGATGTTTATTATGAAGAAGCTGTCGTTTGAAGAGGATGCTCCGCGTCGGATGTCTTGAAGATGGACCCGCTCCGCACCGCAACGATGAAGATAGAAGATGCCGTCTGGATAAAGACTTCTTCCCATCTGGAGGACCACTTCTGCAAGTCTGGAGGACCACTTCTGCCGGCTTCATTGAGGACATCTTGCCGCTTGGATGAAGACTTCTCCCGGTAAGTAAATCTTTGGGGGTTAGTGTTAGGATTTTTTTAAGGGTGTATTGGGTGGGTTTATTTTTTAAGTTAGGGCTTTCGGCCTGCAAAAGACCTAAATGCCTTTTTAAGGGCAATGCCCATCCAAATGCCCTTTTCAGGGCAATGGGAAGCTTAGGTTTTTATAGTTAGTATTTTATTTGGGGGGTTGGTTGTGTGGGTTGTGGGTTTTACTATTAGGGGGTTGTTTGTATTTTTTTTTTACAGGTAAAAGAGCTGATTACTTTGGGGCAATGCCCCGCAAAAGGCCCTTTTAAGGGCTATTGATAGTTTAGTTTAGGCTAGGGTTTTTTTATTTTTGGGGGGCTTTTTTATTTTGATAGGGCTATTAGATTAGGTGTAATTAGTTTAAAGATCTGTAATTTGTTTTTTATTTTCTGTAATTTAGTGTTTTTTTGTGATTTAGCTAATTTAATTTAATTTTATTTTATTTAGTTAATTTATTTAATTGTATTTAATTTAGTTAATATATTTAATTGTAGTGTAGTGTTAGGTGTTATTGTAACTTAGGTTAGGTTTTATTTTACAAGTCAATTTGTATTTATTTTAGCTATGTAGTTATTAAATAGTTAATAACTATTTAATAACTATTTTACCTAGTTAAAATAAATACAAACTTGCCTGTAAAATAAAAATAAACCCTAAGCTAGCTACAATGTAACTATTAGTTATATTGTAGCTAGCTTAGGGTTTAGTTTATAGGTAAGTATTTAGTTTTAAATAGGAATAATTTAGTTAATGATAGTAATTTTATTTAGATTTATTTTAATTATATTAAAAAAAAAGGGTGTTAGGTGTAAACATAAAGGCCTCTATTTACGAAAAGGTCTTGCAGACCTGATCCGACACTGAGGATCAGGTCCGCAAGACCTTGCTGAATGCGGAGAGCAATACGCTCTCCATATTCAGCATTGCACCAGCAGCTCACAAGAGCTGCTGGTGGAACGTTGCCCCCTGCAGAATCGCGGCCAATCGGCCACCAGCAGGGAGGTGTCAATCAACCTGATCGTACTCTATCGGGTTGATTTCTGGTGATTCCTGTCCGCCTGCTCAGAGCACAAAGACCGCTGCTTCATAACTTCTGTTTCTGGCGAGTCTGAAGACTCGCCAGAAACACGGGCCGTCAAGCTCCTTTCAGAGCTAGATAGGCCCCATTATGTGTTTCCCCATAGGAATCAATGGGGCTGTGTTACTGAGTTTTACGCTGCTTTTTTCAGGTGTTAGACTTTGTCTCAGCCAGCTCTCCCCATTGATGTCTATAGGGAAATTGTGCATGAGCACATACGACCAGCTCACTGCTGACTTAAAGCAGCGCTGGTATGGAGCAAAATTTTGCTCTACGCTTACTTCTTGTCTTTTAACGCCGGGTTTGTAAAAACCTGTAATACCAGCGCTGTAGGAAAGTGAGCGGTGAGAAAAAAACTGCACGTTAGCACCGCATAGCTCCTAACGCAAAACTCGTAATCTTGTCATAGGTTTTTTCATGGGATTCCCATAGCGCTGCCATTACAAGTTTTGCGGTGAGGCTAAAAAACTTGTGTTATACCCTATACCGACACGATCCGTTGCGCAATCTGAGAGTAGTAGTTATGAGTTTTACACAACAAAACTGTTACACAAAACTCATAACTAAACTGTTACAAAGTACACTAACACCCATAAACTACCTATTAACCCCTAAACCGAGGCCCTCCTGCATCGCAAACACTATAATAAACTTATTAACCCCTAATCTGCTGCTCCTGACATCGCCGTCACTAATAAAATGTATTAACACCTATTCCGCCGCTCCCCGACATTGTCACCACTATACTAAAATTATTAACCACTATTCCCCCACACTCCAACATTGCCCACACTATAATAAAGATATTAACCCCTATTCCGCCGCTCCCTGACATCGCCGCCACTAAATAAAGTTATTAACCCCTAAATCTCTGGCCTCCCACATCACTACCACTAAATAAACCTATTAACCCCTAAACCGCCAGCCCCCCACATTGCCAAAAACTAACTTAAACTATTAACCCCTAAGCTTAACAACCCCCTAACTTTACATTAAAATTACAAGATCCCTATCTTAAAATAAATAAAAGCTTACCTGGGAAATTTAAAAAAACTAATTTTAAACTATAAATTAAACTAACATTACTATTATACTAAAATTAAAATAACTACAAATTAAATATATTAAATTACTCATTAAATAAACCTAACACTACTAAAAAAATTAAATCTACAATTACAATAAATAAAAAATACTAAATTACAAAAAATACTAAAGTACAAGAAATAACAAACACTAAATTACGAAAAATAACAAACTAAACTATTCAAAATAAAAACAATTACACCTAATCTAATAGCCCTATGAAAATAAAAAAGCCCCCCAAAATAAAAACACCCCCTAGCCTACAATAAACTATCTATAGCCCTTAAAAGGGCCTTTTGTGGGGCATTGCCCTAAAGAAATCAGCTATTTTACCTAAAAAAAATACAAAGACCTCCCAACAGTAAAACCCACCACCCAACACCCCCCCCAAAATAAAAAAAACTAACTCTAAAAAAAACCTAAGCTACCCATTGCCCTGAAAAGGGCATTTGTATGGGCATTGCCCTTAAAAGGGCATTCAGTGCCTTTTCTTGCCCTTAAAATGGCATTTAGCTCTTTTAAGACAAGCCCAAACCCTAATCTAAAAAAAAAACCCACGCAAAAAAGTTTAAAAATACCTAACACTAACCCCCGATGATCCAGTTACAGTTTCTGAAGTCCGGACATCCATCCTCATCCAAGCGGCGAGAAGTCTTCATCCAGGCAGCGAGGTCTTCATTCATCCAGACGGCATCTTCTATCTTCATCCCTGCGGTGCAGAGCGGCTCCATCCTATAGACATCCGGTGCAGAGTATCCTCTTAATACGGTTGCCGCGGTATACTGACTGTTCAATGCAAGGCAAGGGAGCCTTTTCAAAATGGTGTCCCTTGCATTCCTATTGGCTGATTTGATTTTTTGAAATTCAAATCAGCCAATAGGATGAGAGCTACTGAATATCTATTGGCTGATTTGAATAGCCAATAGAATTTCAGTAGCTCTCATCCTATTGTCGACCATGGCGAGGCCATCTTTATCAGAGAGTTATTTGCCATGAGGTACCATGTTGAACTTTCAGTGACCAGTATGAGAGAGTTTAAGAGCCATAACACCAAATTTAAAACATCTGCTCCCGATTCACACCTGCAACCTTGTAACACTAACAAGTCCCATGACACCGGGGAGGGAAAATGGCTAATTGAGTCCAATTTGGACATTTGTACTTAGGGGTGTACTCACTTTTGTTGCCAATGGTTTAGACATTAATGGCTGTGTGTTGAGTTATTTTGAGGAGACTGCAAATTTACACTGCTATACAGGCTGTACACTCACTACTTTACATTGTAGCAAAGTGTAATTTCTTCAGTGTTGTCACATGAAAAGATATAATAATAAAATATTTACAAAAATCTGAAGGGTGTACTCACTTTTGTGGGATACTGTATATTTATTTATTTATTTATATATATATATATATATATATATATATATATATATATATATATATATATATATATATATATATACAGTATATATGAAGCTGAACAAAATCTACAGTAATGCTACTTAACTGTTCCCACAAACAACAGTAACTTTGGAATATTTTCCCCTACATTTTTTGCCATTTCCATACACAAGGACAAAAAATTAATTATTTATATTATTTTTCATTAGTCTAATAGTGTATATGGTACAAAAACAAACCTCTTGTCTTCACAAAACATATACATTTCTTTTCCATCAAATGGGAATCAGGTTCGAAGCTATATAATAACTCTTATAATAGATAACAACACTAGGAATATTTAGCTATTTATCATCATCTGCCAAAAGCAAAACTACTAAATGCCCGGCATGAAAACAATGTGCTTCTTTTATCAGACAAAATCCTATTGAATGCAAGAAAAGATTTTAATGTATTGCACCATCATATAGTGGAAACAAACATTGTGGACAACATATTAACAATACCTAGTATTTTGACCACAAAAAAAAGGAAAAAGAAAAAAATAATCAGTTGTAAATAGTGTAATTGAAAGATGAAAATGAATAACAGTTGGTATAGTGGTGTACTGAACAAAAGAATAATCTGGAAAACACTTGAGCAGTTTATAGCTACAAAGAGTTATGATCTATATCAGTGCTGAACATGAAATGCATCTATAGCTTTCATGCTATCATTAATGATTTCTCATTGAACACAAAAGATAGCAATGGCAACATTTTAAGCTTGGGTAGGCTTTCTAAATTGCCTTTGTATTTGGCAATTATGTTCATTTGCATGGATGTGTGTGGGTGTACTTGAGTAATCTTAAAACATGCTCAATTAAATAAAATAAAATTATCCCTGAAACAAATACTTGATCTCTCAGTTAATATAGTTTTGATTTAAGAATAAGCCTATACTTCAAGGTAAAAACATGTTATTTATCTAAATTGCTGAATACATTTCCAAGATGCAATGGTATAGCAAAACATAGGCATGTTTTCCTTTCTCTGTGTGAATTCTAGATTAAACAGCTAAGTTAAAATCACAAAAGAAATCATAGATAAATACAATTCTTTTACACTGACAAAATCTATACGTTCCAATTCTATATCCTACTTATATGTCTGTTGTGAATATTGCATTTATTTTTCCTGTACTATCCAGATTCTTTATTATCACAGATTATGACACAAAATTGTAATGAATTTCTAAGCAGGAAAATCAATGACAGATTGATCCATCACATTCATATACAGTCAAGAGGCTGGATAATATTTAACAATATTTAGAAGAGATTAAGACTTATCATATGTACCAAATCTGTATATAATCAAACAAAAGAGTAGATACAACTACTCAATCTTAGCCTACAAAGGGGTCCTTCACATGTTTTTATGTTAATTCTTCTACTACTTACAGACAATGGTGGAGCTATGGAGATGATAGGGGATGCTATTGCATTCTGTCCCCCCTCTTCAGGTGGCCCCTCCCAGCTGCTTTTATTTTTAGCATCCTCTGCCTTCTCCTGAATAACCTTGCTTCTCCCCCACCCCCTTCAGGACTTCAATTCTCACAGGTTTTTTAAAAGGGCAAACAAAGGTTGATGGGAAGTAGTTCACCTAGGCACACCATCTGTCTATAAGCAAATTATTTTGCATATATATATATATATATATATATATATATATATATATATATATATATATATATATATATATATATATATATATATATATATATATATATATATATATTCACCAGCCACTTTATTAGGTATACCTTGTTAGTACCGGGTTGGACCCCCTTTTGCCTTCAGAACTGCTTTAATTCTTCGTGGCATAGATTCAACAAGGTGCTGGAAACATTCCTAAGACATTTTGGTTCATATTGACATAAGAGCATCACGCAGTTGCTGCAGATTTGTCAGCTGCACATCAATGATGAAAATCTCCCATTCCACCACATCACAAAGTTGCTCTATTGGATTGAGATCTGGTGACTGTGGAGGCCATTGGAGTACAGTGTCTCATTGTCAAGTTCAATAAACGAGTTTGAGATGATTTGAGATTTATGACACAGTGCATTATCCTGCTGGAAGTAGCCATCAAAAGATGGGTACACTGTAGTCATAAAGGGATGGATATGGTCAGCAACAATACTCAGGTATGAAACTTAAAGTAGAGAGAACTTCTAACTCAACAGACTACATATATAGCACTCTAAGGGGTTGATGTAGGGTACATCTGTGAAAAGTACACAAGATTCTATTCCTTAAGGCAAATCAGAGTTACTGATAGTCTAGTGAGCTTGCGTGTTCAACGTTAAAACATAACTTTTATTATATCATATTTAAAATATAAACCTGGAAAAGGATTTAAAAACACTCTCAGATGCTGGAGGAGTAGTAATTAACCTGTTAACGTGTAATAGATTCTAGTAGAGTAGGTCATATATTATGCTTGTAGACTACTGTGGTGTAGTTGTATCAAGTGTGTTTAAATAAATACACACTTGTAACAAGAAGTCTTATTAAATTATTGGGTGTATAAAATTAATACAAAAAAGTTACTCTGTAGTCTTTACTTATAGTAATGTTAGTAAAGTATCGATTTGTATATTATATTATACACGAGTGTCACTTCATGTTGCAAAATAACCATATGTCAGTACAGCTCTAACATTCTGGTTTAACCCAATACTATCTGCTTGAGGGTAGCATACTCTATCTATTGGAGTAGTGAAATTTGAGTGCAATATATCATATCTAAGAGATTAATACTGTTGTAGCTGGGGGATTTGCCCCCTGTGTTGATCTTTGTGTACCACTTGGTATTCCACCTAAAGGGAAGTTGCCGCTTTCTCTATTCAGTTATTATTATTTATGTTACCCACAATTAATGGGTGGCTTCTGCATATGTTCGTGGAATGTTCAGTGTTGTGATTCACATACAATACTCAGGTAGGCCGTGGCATTTAAACAATGCTCAATTGGTACTAAGGGGCCCAAAGTGTGTCAAGAAAATATACCCCACACCATTACACCACCACCACCAGCCTGAACCATTGATACAAGACAGGTTGGATCCATGCTTTCATTTATATGCCAAATTATGACCCTACCATCTGAATGTTGCAGCTGAAATCGAGACTCATCAGACCAGGCAGCATTTTTCCAATCTTCTATTATCTAATTTTGGTGAGCCTGTGCGAATTGTAGCCTCAATTTCCTGTTCTTAGCTGATAGGAAGGGCACCCGGTATAGTCTTCTGCTGTTGTAGCCCATCTGCATCAAGGTTCAATGTGTTGTGCATTTAAAGATGGTATTCTGCATACTTTGGTTGTAATAAATGTTTTTTTTAGTTACTGTTGCCTTTCTATCATCTTGAACCAGTCAGCCCATTCTCCTCTGACCTCTGACATCAACAAGGCATTTTCATCCACACAACTGCCGCTCACTGGATATTTTCTCTTTTTTTGGACCATTTTCTGTAAACCCTAAAGATGGTTGTGCTTGAAAATCCCAGTATATCAGCATTTTCTGAAATAGTCAGACCAGCCCGTCTGGCAACAACAACCATGTCGCGTTTAAAGTAACTTAAATCTCCTTTCTTCCTCATTCTGATGCTCGGTTTGAACTTCAGCAAGTCGTCTTCACCAAGTCTAGATGCCTAAATGCATTGAGTTGCTGCCGTGTGACTGGCTGATTAGCAATTTGTGCTACCAAGCAATTTAACAGGTGTACCTAATAAAGTGGCCGTTGAGTGTATATATATATATATATATATATATATATATATATATATATATATATATATATACTGTACATATATCCATTCATCTTGCAGTCACTCTCTTCTACTGTAATGCCCTGTTATATTTTTGAGTTATTAATAATCAAACCATAGATAGCAGTATTAGACAAAATGGTGTACTCAATAATGTAAAAATATTAGGTAATTAAAACATTAAATATATATTAAATAACCTTAAACTATTATAAATGTGTAGAATTAATAAATATTAATTAGAACATTTTTTATTTTATTTTGCAACAATACAGCATTCCTCTTCCTATGATAATGTTTGTTTCTTTGGTAAAACCAAATTGTGGAAGGAAGCAGGTATCGTTTATGTACACTGCCATCATGCCCTTTTCATTCTGCTGCCTGCATTACAATCTTTACATTTTTATTATTATTTTTTTGTCATCTCTGCTTCCTCACATTTTGACAAGTAATATTTACTTTTATTATAAAATGTTTTCACATTATGCCAACTATGGGCCAGATTACAAGTCGAGTGTTAAACTCTGCTAGAAGTAAGCGTTTTGCGTGTGTCAGGTTGCCCTTGTATTATGAGTTGAAATTGAATTTAGATAACCTATATATATATAGAAGTTAATGGAGCAAAGATAGTGGAAAAAAGCCTTACATCCTACTAATGCGCAAACCCTATTGCATATTTCCAAGTGAGCTAACCCGAAATAAAAATATATTAATATTTTACATTCCTATGTTCTTCACATAGAAGAATATGTTCTATTTAATTATAAATGCATATTTCTATTCATATCTGATTTTTTTTGCACAAATATATATTTATACCTATATATACACATGATTATAAATAGGTAAAGATATATAAAGATTGTGATATCCCGGTCTATAACCACTCAGAAGATGGACTCTGGGGGCAGTGGTAAGGAAATGGAGACACCGACCCCTGTTAAAAGTTTGCAAAGAATAGCAGACTCCAGGAAACAAAGCCATAAATATATGGTTACTAGCGATTAGTTAAAACCAGGCATTAGTAGACAGTTAAGGCAGTAAACTTGAATGTCTCTAGGAAAGGCACGCTGGAAACAAACACTGAGAGATCTGTATATCTGGAACAAACTTCAAAGCTAGTGCAATGAACAATAGACCTGAGCATAGCTAAAAAGAGGCTGAGAGAATACGGTGCAGGATTAATTATGCAGGAAAGTTACAGCAGTAGAATATATGCAGACTACGCCCCAAACAGCTTGATTGATAGAAGCAGGGAAGGTAGTCTTAAAGGGACAGTTATAGCAGGTAGGCATATATGACACAGATATATATATAGGAATATCTATTTAAAAATACATAGAACATATTTGTTATGTGCAGATCATTGGAATGTCATATTTACAGTAAATACACAATATAACACTTTATTAAATATGAATATTACATAAATATGTTTTTACAAAGGGCTCCAATTCACATATATATGTCTATATGTATACATATGTATTTATGTGTTTATATGTGTATATATGTCTGTAAATACATACACATATAAATACATAAATACATATGTTCACACATAAAAATATATACAGGTAGCCCTCAGTTTACGCCAGGGTTAGGTTCCAGAAGGAATGGTTGTAAATCGAAACCGTTGTAAATTGAAACCCAGTTTATAATGTAAGTCAATGGGAAGTGAGGGAGTTAGATTCCAGGCCCCTCTCAAAATTGTCATAAGTAACACCTAATACATTATTTTTAAAGCTTTAAAATTAAGACTTTAAATGCCAAACAGCATTATAAACCTAATAAAATAACCACACAACACAGAATATATAATTAAACTAAGTTAAATGAACAAAAACATTTTCTAAACAGCATTTTAAACCTAATAAAATAATCACACAACACAGACTTCACTTGCATTTTTCTGCAAACAGTTCTTTCTATGCATTCCAATCTGGACTGATTTATAGACAGGAAGATCTTGTTCCTGTGAAATCTGCTCGATAGCTCAGGGCAGGTTAAACTGATTAATTTCAGCTTGCTTGGCTTTGCTGCAACACAAGCGGACAGCTCCACAAACTGGCTATTTTAATAAATGCACTGCTTCACAATGCTTTTCAATAGCAGTCACATGACTGGAAAAAAAATCTTGTTATTCTGAAACGGTGTAAATTGAACCGTTGTAAACCGAGGGCCACCTGAATATATATATATATATATATATATATATATATATATATATATATATATATATATATATATACACTCACCGTCCACCTTAT